>NC_058132.1:272779774-272886034 GCF_016433145.1 Gracilinanus agilis
AGAGAGAGAGAGAGAGAGAGAGAGAGAGAGAGAGAGAGAGAGAGAGAGAGAGAGAGAGAGAGAGAGGAAAGAGCAGAGGGTCTGTGGGAGTGTGGTGTTGTTGGTGCCTGTGATCAGCTGCAGAGCTCAGCTAGCCCCGCCTGTCCCAGCCTTCCCCCAGTGTTCCAACTGCCTGAATTGCACCTCCGCTCCCGAGTTGAGCCTGCAGTGTCTCGCAGCACAAGAAAAGGCAAGCCCCTAGAATCAGCAGCGTCTTAAAATCTGCTTGCCAACACCAGCCAACTCTCCTTCTTTGCCCCATCAGCCAGAAACCACCCCAGTAAGCAAGTACAGCTACTCTGAAGGAAGAGCTTTGCACTCTGTGGTTATAATAACTGTGGCTTTAACTCAAAATGATGCCTAGTTGTGGTGCTCCATCATTTACAGCAGAGGTCCCTTTAAGTAAGGAACAACCAGCGTCTGTAATAGGGAGATAGGGCTGTAAGAACAAGGTGCATGCGGCAGAGGGGCTTAAGGAGAAAAGTGCTGGGTGTATAGGACAGGTTCCCAAATTAACTTATCAAGAATTGCTATGCAGTGTTAAGAATTCAATATTCTAGATGTTATTCGACGTCTTTGAGAAAAGCTGGGTAACTGGGACAGCTCAGTTAGCATAATAAGGAACAGGGGTACAAAAGGGAAAGATTTGGAAGAAGGCACCAATGTTTATTTTAGTTTCCCAGCTTATCTGAGGAGCAAGTAGTACAAACAAATAACAAGAAGTCCATTTGGGAAATGATAGAATTATTGCAACTAAGAATAAAAGTCATCCATTTGACCAAGTGACCTATCCAGAAGATATCCTACATTAAATGTTTTTGGTGTGTATAAAGGGTGTTCCCTTTTCTCTCTCCTCCTCTGTAAATTCTAGTTAAACAAAATCTATACATTGAAACACCAGCATGATACAAAAAGACATCGGGGAACTTTTCATTACTTAAAATATACCACAAAATGTTATTACTATAAGTTTTTTGATAAGGAATAAATTTGTGGATTGACTGTACTAAAGGTTTTCTACCATTGTTTTGTTGTTAAGATTATATAATAACACTGCACTCTTACTATGCTTGTCTATTTGCTGATGGCTGTGCTCTGGAGTTAGATTTGCCAACAAGAGAACATAAGCCATTTAAAAGACACCTGATGTTATGGACTAAGTTAAAAGGCAGCAAAGGTCTTATAGAAGCTTCCTTAAGGGGTTCTCACCTTCCCCACCCAAACCCTGTCTTTACTAAAGTCTTCCTGAGCTGTAACATAGTGGAAAGATATCATTAAATTAATGCAAAACAATGTCATGGAATAGAGAAAGACAAATAAAATAGAAAGATAGCATAAACTCCAGATGAAGTCATCTGAGTGTAGCTGTGTCATACTTCCTATGTGGCTGAACCTTTGACCTGCTTTAAACATCTTATCCAAGTTTTTGAAGGGTTTTAATGATGGACCAGAGAGCCCAGGTAATAGAAAAAGTGGCAGAATCCACAACAGAGTCATCCTGAAGGACAGCTGGCCTATCAGCATTGAAGTCATATTTTCAGTAGTTTCAGCTCCATGGGACAGGACAGGTAGAAAATGAATGACAGACAGTTAGGTACTAAAGCAGCTGCTGCCTGATGAACTGGAGTACTGAAAGCAAAAAAAAAAAAAAAAAAAAAAAAGGGAGGGGGGTCAAAGCAGCAGCACAGCAGAGAGCTGTGTAATTCTGGAAAACTACCTAGAGTGCAACATTAGGCAACAAATGGGAATGTGAGGAAAGCTGGTGCTGTATGGTTTTGTTTTGTTTTTTTGTTAAACTTATAGAAAGCAATAGCAGCAACTTCAACACTAAGGGACTCTGAATTTATGCATCATATTAATTAAGAGTGATAGATTCATACAACCACAAGGCCCTTCAATTATCCAATGTAGTACATATTAAAGCAAAGATATTTGATTCTGGAAAACAACCTTTAAAGAAAATTTCCAAATAGGTAAGCTAAAAATAATAGTTGCTTTGGCATTTCAGTATTTTTGTGGCATAAATGCTATGTTATACTTATTTCATCATTCATTGCATGGCACAAAATCTTTGGTGTGAACCCTAATATATTAACAAATAGGTGAATGCGCTGTAATATCTCCTACATAATTCCCTACCCACTCATCCCTTTCCCATTGCTAACACTGATGGCAATTTGATGTAAAAGAGGAAAAGGCATGGTAGGCTAAATTCCTATTGCTTTATATGGGACATTTTCCTTGGGCTAAGTCTCTGGTTATTCCTTACCACTTGGGAGGAGACCCTTCTCTGAACTTCCTATAAGTGGTGTGGAGAAACAATATGGTATTCTTTTTTATGCTCCTATAAAAAATCACTGCTTGTTTTCTCTGTAGGAAAAAAAAATCAGTTTGTGATGTGATTGTTCAGATTTAGAAAAAGATAATGACTTATTAGAACAGATAATTCATCTCATCCCATCTTTAAACTTTGCTCCAAACGGTGGCTTGTTGTGATTAAAATTATCTGAAGGTTGTGTACTAATTTATAATTATTTATTAGTCAAAGTTGGAGAGAATCACATAATCACCTGGCTGCACCTAATTAATCTGAATTTTGCCACACTTCAGTCTGTTCTCTAGCCCAAAGTGGCTATGCTAGCAAATGTCTTCAGCCCAAGCGCACTGAGAGCTGAAAGCACACACACACACACACACACACACACACACACACACATACACGCGCGCGCGCGCGCAAAAAAAAAAAAACAAAAAAAAAACCCTTACACTTGCTCAGTCCCCTCTCTTATAAAATCTTTGACATCACTCCTGGGTCATTCTGGTCAGACAGACTTGACCTCAGTCCAAGTCAGAGCCCAGTCTTCTGAACACAAGAAGTCACAAGGGACTAGGGGCTAGCAGAAAGGCCAAAGAGCAATAAGGTATCCTCCCATAGTACACATCCCCATCCATTCAAAAGGTGGTCTATCTATAGAGAACTCTTCTAAATTCTACCCCCTATAGCAGTGCAATTTAAAAAAAAAAAAAGTCATTGCTTGAGATTCCAAAGTTCTATCACTATAGTAAGACTTTATGGAACAGTGGCAAAAGACTTGGAAATTAGTTTGTGCTTTTTTGGGTTTTTTTCTGAACATAGTGAAAAATATTTAAGCTGTAAATGTACTCTTAAATACCACCTTCTCCAAATCACCTGTATTGATACCTAGTTTTATCCTTTTCAATTCAGATTTCAGGAAATAGACAGTAAATATTTTCAAAAAGTTATTCACTCAGGGGCAGCTGGGTAGCTCAGTGGAGTGAGAGTCAGGCCTAGAGACAGGAGGTCCTAGGTTCAAACCCGGCCTCAGCCACTTCCTAGCTGTGTGACCCTGGGCAAGTCACTTGACCCCCATTGCCCACCCTTACCAATCTTCCACCTATGAGACAATACACCGAAGTACAAGGGTTTAAAAAAAAGTTATTCACTCAAATAATAGTAAAACTTAATAAGCGGGGGCAGCTGGGTAGTTCAGTGGATTGAGAGCCAGGCCTAGAGATGGGAAGTCCTAGGTTCAAATCTGGCCTCATACACTTCCCAGCTGTGTCTGAGCTAGTCACTTGACCCTCATCGCCTAGCCTTTACCACTCTTATGCCTTGGAGCCAATACACAGTATTGACTCCAAGACAGAAGGTAAGGGTTAAAAAAAAAATTAATAAGTTGATGACCAAATAGGAAATTTATAGCTATCTGTAGTTATCCCTTTAACATGTACTGTTTGTGGCTCCAGGAATAATTGAAACAGGAAAACAGTTCCTGTCTCCTTGTCTTTTTCCAATCTCTCCTCATCTAACTCTTAATCTAGTAATTATAAGTCCTATTCTCTCAGCACAAGACAGATGAATGTCAGAGTAGACCAAGATGAGAGAATTTCTTCCTTTGTTCCTAATCTGAATAAACCAAAAGGACTTTTTTCATAGCAACTGTTTGGGTATTAACTTTGTGTTGAAGATCTAGACTAAAGCTGATGTCATTCAGCTTTTAGACTTCTTATTTGTTTTTGTTTTGTTTTGAGGGAGATGAAACACATATAGAAGATTTGAAAACCTTCTATAAAATATCAAATAAACAATAAACTACCTTGCTGTTTATGTGGACAAAAATGCCTTTTCAGGAGAATTTATGATAAACCAGAGAATAAGAATGTAGTGATTCAAGAAGCCAAATGAAAGTAAGATAGATGGGAAAATAAGAAGTCAAAAACCAAGTTCTAACAACCAGTGGACAGGATCATTCCTTTGCATTCTGTAAGGCAGGAGGTGGCTGCTGATAAAATGTCCTCACATATTCTGTCAATGTCAGAATGCAAAACTCATGTCAAGATGTCACACAATGATTATTTATGCTTCTCTACAATACTGATGAGTGACAAAGCAGCTCTGGAGCTGTGAAAGGTTGCATACCAATTTTTAGAAGCTAATACAGCTTAAGGACAACATTGGCATAGGAAGTCATTTAATCTGCACAATTAAAACATATTTTACCTGCAATATGGCCAGCATATACACTTATATTGCCAACGAATTTTCTAAAAGAGGTATATGCTCTTAATCTTTCTTAGTGACATTTAAGGGTGATAAACATATAGTAATTAATTTTTTGCATCTGTAGTATTTATCAAGCAATTTATTTCTCAAATGCCATTTTATTTCTCATCGTCTGAAATTAAATAGGAAGCAAAGAGTAATGAATGGAAAATTGTCCTCAGAATCAAGATATGGATTCAAGGGCTAACCTCTGATAAATTAACTGGCTGTGTGACCCTGTATAAAAGACTTAAAGATTCATAGTCTTCTAGGCAATTCTCTAAGACTAAAAGTTGAAGAAGAGTTACAAATGCATGGTATCAGTCTTTCCAGCGACAACTACCTATGCCAGCAAAAATACAGGTCTAGGACAGGATACATGGGCAAAGAATTTTTTTAATTCAAAGATTCTAATTTTCCCAACTACATTTTATAATAATTTTCTATATATGTCTTCAAAATTATAAGATACAAGCTGTCTCTTTTCCTCTCTTTCCTCCCCCCACCTTGAAGATGGTAAGCAATTTGATCTGGACCATACATGTATTATCATGCAAAACACATTTCTATGTTGTTCATTGTTGTAAGAGCACACTTACACAAAATCAAAACCACAAAATACACTGATGTTAAAGACAGTATACTTTCATCCACATCTATCAATGGTTCTTTCAACAGTTCTTTCTCTGAAGGTAGATCGCATTCTTTGTCCTTCAGAATTTTCCCAGATCATTGCATTTCTGAGGGTAGCTAAGTCTTTCACTGTTGATCATCATACAATATTGCTATTATTGTGTATAATGTTCTCTTATTTTCTCTCATTTTGCTCTGCATCAGTTCATGCAGGTCTTTCTAGCTTTTTCTGAAATTATCTTGCTTATCATTTTTTAGAGCACAATAGCATTCCATCACCAACAAATGCCACAGTTTGTTCAGCCCTTCCCCAATTGATGGACATCCCCTCAATTTCCAATTTTTTGCCTCCACAAAAAGAGCTGCTTTAAATATTTTATACATATAGGACCTTTCCCCTTTTTTATTTCTTGTAATACAGACCCAGAAGTGGTGTTACAGGATCAAATGATATGCATAGTTTTATAGCCCTTTGGACATAGTTCCAAATTGCCTCCCAGAATGATTGGATCAGTTCACAATTCCACCAACCACATGCATTAGTGAGGGACAGATTGAATTTGTGTTTTCACTGATGTAGAGAACTCCAAGATAATGAAGCTTTCTCTACCAGAGGAGGTTAGCACTTTCTTTGTAACTCAGAGTCTAGAATGTTAGTTATCTAAAGGCTAAGTGTCTTGACTGTATTCACACAGCCAGGATATGTCTGGAAGGAGAAAAAAATAAATATTTTTAAAATATAGAAAATTGTTCAGGAAAACCTGGTCAATTTGCTAAATTAAATTTAAAGGATAAAGCAGTTGGTTGGGACCTTTATTGAATGAAAGTGATTCAATGGCACCTAGTTAGTTGTGAACATTTCTTTTAAGTGGCTAGTTCTTCCATTTCCACAGTTTGATGCACTTGTTTTAATGACCTTGATTTATTTCTCTATTAAAGTTATGAGGATACCTATTAACAACCTGTATTTCATTCACAGATAGAATGCCATAAATTTTAGTGTATGACATTTGGACTCTCAGTTCTTCCTTTTTTCCAATAATATTCTATAATATCTGTAATCAATTGGCATGATTTCAGAGTCCAAGAGAAAAATATCAGCCAGGGTGGATAGAATCTCTAAATAAGTTCTTGTGGGACCAATGATGGTTGAAAACTACATAAAAGATTAGAATGATGATGATATTCTTTCAATTAATTGTGATGATCTAGCTAGACATCACAACCAAACAATACCAGATGTCCACAAATATACTCCAAATGTGAATTCCTACTGGATAAAATATACATTTATTGCTTTTTACTTTGCTTCAAATTAAATGTATGGAAGTTCCTTCAACCTAAACACCTTTCTAATCATTTTGCTTTATACCAACCTCCATTCTTACTATATGTATACTTTCAATTGGAAACATACATTATTTTAAAAAAAAGTATGGATTTCCTTCTAGAATATGAAACAGAAATAATATTGAAATAAACCACTTAATTCTAGAAGCATATATTCTAAGGCAAAAACACCAACACTAGAAAATATACAAGTCAATAATGTACAGTGAAACCTAAAAAAATTGAGTTGGAAAAAAAAAGGACTTTCAGCATGTTGGGTAGATTTTCAATGGATAATTTTAGAAAAAAATATAGAAATTCTGCAGGATAAAAAGTCTTAGAGGAGTGGTCATCTATACCAGTGAGATGAATATACACGGATCTCACTGAATATAAGTTCTTTTAGGTCACAGATTGTTCCATTGTGTTCTGTGCATCCTTAGTACTTAGCTTACTCTGTGTTTCTAGATTTCTTATTTGATGAGATCAGAGCTGCTTCAGAACACCATAGTAAACCCTCATTTGATATTCAGCTACATAGTTGAGTTTTCTCAATAAGAATATACAAATAACCATTGAACTTGTAAAAAATCATACTTATTTCATTGCAAATCTTTCTTTAATGTGTCACATGTTGCCCTGTCTTTCTAAACAGGGTGTACAAAAAAAAGTTTCACACTTTCTGTATGATTCAGTGTGATTATTATGAACATCCATTCTCTTACTTGTTGTGAGGAAGATTAGTTAATTGATTAAATATTAAGGTTGATCTAACAGGAAGCCTGGAGCATTCTAGTATGGAATGAAGGGGCAGGAAGTATGTGTGCCCTGAGAGAGAGACTCCATTAGGGGTGGGCAAACTGTTGCCAGCCCAGGGAGATCTCAGGCCCTGCTCCCTGATTTCCTTGGGATCCTGAGTGGAGGTGGATTTCCAGCAAGAGGAGAAGACCTACAGAGCAGAACCAAGCAGAGGAGGAGTTTGAGACCTGGTGGACAACACCTCAAGTTCACTCACTCTACTTGGTATCTTGGACCACCTAGGATTTTGGCATCCTTTGAACCTCTTTGGAAAACTATGAGAACCCTCAAAGCCACCCCTCTGATCCATAGCTGTGCTGTTCAAGTCTGGTTGGTATCAGTCTTGAATCAGCTTCCCAGAGACTTGACTTCTCCTTGGGCCCTGCCTGCTTAGATCACTAGATTAGAGTAGGGAAATCCTCCCCTTGCCCCTGTGGGTTTAAGTATAGAAATCCCTTTCCCACCTCTATTTTAGTTAAATATAACTAAACTTATTAAAACCTTTACCTGCCTGTTGGTGTTCAAAGTCTCTGGCCCAGTGGTAGCAGTTGGTCAACAGTCCCTTTGTCAGTTAGGAGCAGCTTAGCTGTTCTGGTCTCCCTGCCCTGGTCCTGTCTCTCCTAAACCCCAGTGTGTATACCCACAATCATTTAGATTTATTATAACATCCCTAGTGTCTCCATTATTTATTATCTTTTCTACATACTATAATATAATGTTGCCCTCAGGAGCTTTTGAAGTATCTATAACTATTTGCTCCTGCACAAAATGACTTTGTGCTGTTGTAATATTTGAGAGTTCTTGAGTATTCTCTTTGTTTCCTTCCTTCTTTCTTACTGCCTTTTTTTTAAGATATAAGGCCCAGCCCAGGCAAAGTATTTTATATTGTATGGAAAGACTTTACAGTTGTGATTAGTAAGCAATCAGTTTTAATGGTCTTGTTTGGAAAATGCAAGTGTTATCACAATTTTTTTAAAAAGTGTGTGTAAGTCATAGACTAGTAAATAAAACTTCTATTCCAAACAACATTATAGGATGCCATGTTAAAGGAGAAGTTTGTGAATGCTTAAAAAAGAAAAAAGAGGTCATCATTAAGAGCCAGCATTACTTCATTATAAACAAGTAATGGCTATATAATGTCATGTTTTTTTCATAGGGAAACCATAGATCAGGAGAATGTTCTGGATATGACACATTTCATTATTAAAGCCAATAATGCCATCCTTGTTACTGGGAGATAGAATTATTGGTAAGATGGAAATATATATTTTTTGAAACCCTTTCGTTCTGTAAGGCAGAAGAGTGGTAAGGGCTAGGCAATGGGGATCAAGTGACTTATCCAGGGTCACATCGCTAGGGAGTGTATGAGGCCAGATTTGAACCCAGGACCTCCCATCTCTGGACCTGGCTCTCAATCCACTAAGCCACCTAGCTGCCCCTGGAAGTGTATTTAGATGATTTTGTTACTGGTTGATTTGTCATACACAAAGGATAATCCTTAAGTGGGTGGACAACAGTTTGGGAGGTGGTCTCCCACAAAGTACATCCTCTTTGCTATTTTGCAGTTTGCCATTTATATCAGTGAATTGAGTGAAGACACAGATACCCTGCTTATCAAATTTGCAAATGCTATAAAGTTTTGTGACATATTAACAGAGTATATATCCAAATAGATCTCAGCAATACATAGTAAGAGAATTAATGAAAGAAGATGAAGTTTAATAGACGTAAAATGCACATGTAGTTAATTTTTTTAAAATTCAATTTAGTAGAAGAGCTTTGGCTAGAGAACATTTCTTATGAAAAAGATCTGATTGTATTATTGGACTACACACTTAATATGAATTAACATTCATGAATGAAAGACCTCAGTTTTGCTTTGCAAATAGAAATGCTTTTTCATCCACTCATTGATTTCTTCATCCACCTGCTATTTATAACAACAAAAATAAAAATTTAGGTAAGTAAAACAAACTAATATATTGGCCATGTCTGACAGTACATGCCTCATTCACCATTATAAGTCTACTGTTTCACTTTAGAGAAGATAGATATGATGCACCATTAATCCTTGATTCCCCATCATTGTTCACTACCTTGTTCAGGGTTCTAATATCTTTGTGTGGTGTTTTCCTATGATCATTGTATAATAGTTGGTGCTCCTTATTTCTTTATGGAGCACAAACTATGACTTTTGAAATCAAATGAGTGGAAGATAGTAATGCACATTTAATGATATTAAATTGGATAGCTATATTTTACTATAAAAATGTCAGTGATGAATCAATTTTCTCATCTTTCAAACAGAAAAGCTGCTGTCTCATCATTTGCTTTAAATAAAGAAGGAATTGTGGGAGTATTTTAAAACTACAACATCTTTAGTGACATCTGTCTACAATAAGGGTAAAACAGGAGAATGTCACTTCCAAAAATAAAGACTTTTTATGTAATTTTTTCTGATGGGAGGTTTAGGAATAGGGGAAGTTTGACTTAGACATTTTTAATATTCTTGTTATTCATTATCAGACTTTACTAGGACTGATTCCACAGGCAATGGCACCTACATACCAGAGGTAAATAAATAGTAACCCAGGAAAGTGTACAGTTCCTAAACTTCATTCTGAGTTTGATAGGTTGAGTAGTAAGACAGGTGGCAAAGTACAGAAGAGCATTGGACTTGAGTGAGAAGCTGTTGTTGTTCAGTAGTTTCTGACTTTTGGTGACCAAGGACTATAACATGCCAGATCATTCTATCCTCCACTGTTTCCTAAAGTATGTCCAAGCTCATGCTCATTGCTTCCATAAGACTGTCTGTCCACTTCATTCTCTGCCTTCCTCATTTCCTTTTGTCTTTAATCTTTCAAAACATCAGCATCTTTGCCAGAGTCTTGTCTTCTCTATTAGGTGGTCAAAGTATTTAACCTTCAGCTTCAATATTTGACCTTTCAGCAAATAGTCTGAATTAATTTCTTTAAGTATAGATCGATTTGATCTCCTTGCTATCCAAAGGACTCTCAAAGTGTTTTCCATCACTGTAATTTGAAAGTAGCACTTTCAATTTGTTGTACTTAGCTTTCCTTATTGTCCAACATACAATCATACACTGCTACTGGAAAACCATATCTTTGAATGTGCATATATATATATATATATATATACTTTGACTTTGTCGGCAAGATGCTATTTCAGCTTTTTAGTACACTATTCAGATTTGCCAAGGCTTTCCTCAGAAGTAGCAAGCATCTTTTAAAATTTCAAGGTTGCAGTCATGATCATGTTTGAGTGCAGGAATATGAAATCTGACACTGCTTCCATTTCTTCTCCTTCTATTTGCCAGGAAGTGATGGAACTAGTTGCCAAGATCTTGTTTTTTTTTTGTTTTTTTTTTAATGTTAAGCTCCAAGCCAGCTTTCACACTCTCTTCAAGAGGCTTCTTAATTCTTCTTTATTTTCTGCCACCAAAGTAGTACCATCTGCATATCTGAAATTGTTGATATCCCTCCCAGCAACTTTAATTCTAGCTTTTGATTCATCCAGCATATTTCATATTATGTACTCTGCATATAAATTAAATAAATAAGATGACAAAATATGGCCTTGTCATTTGTCTTTTCCAATCATAAACAAAGCAATTATTCCATATCTGGTTATAATTGTTGCTTCTTGATCTGTATACAATCAGGTGTCTTGTAAGATGATCTAGTACTCCTCTCTCTTTGAGTACTTGTCACATTTAGTTTTGATCCTCATAATCAAAGGCTTTAGTGTAGTTAATGAAGCAGAAGTAGGTGTTTTTCTGGAACTCTCTTGCTTTCTCCATAATCTAGCTATTGTTGGCAATTTGGCCTCTAGTTCGTCTGCTTCTTCAAAAAATATAACCAATAGAACTTTTAGAACTTTAAACATAACCCTTATGATATGTGAAATGAATGTAATTGTTCAGTAATTTGAACATTCTGTGTCATTCCCTGATCTTTTTCAATCTAGTTACCACTATTGAGTTTTTCAAATTTGCTGGCACATTGAGTCTAACACTTTAACAGCATCATCCTTAGGATTTTAAATAGCCCAGCTGGAATTTCATCATCTCCATTAGTTTTATTGTTAGCAATGCTTCCTAAGACTCACTTGACTTCATTCTCTAGTATGTCTGATTCTAGATCTGTAACTACATCATCAAGGTTATGGGTGATGTTAAAGTCTTTCTTTTATATTTCTTCTGTGAATCTCGTCATCTCTCTTAAATTTGCACCACTTTTGTTTTTTATTTGAGTGAGAAGACTTGAATTCAAATTCCATCTCATAAATTTCTTAACTGTGATCCTGGGCAAGTCACTTAACCTCTCTGGGCCTCATGTTTCACACTGTACAGAGAGAAGAAAATACTAGAATACAACTCTCAAGCTTTTTTTAGTGATAAAATAATAAATTTAGATTTTACTCTTTAGTAAGTGAAGAACCACTAAGCCTGTGATTCACATGATCATATGACTTAGAATTGGAAGGGTCCTAAGATTTTATCAAGAGATAAAGTTAATAGGCTTCTACATTTGCAGTTGAGAGGGACATTAAAAGTCATCAATCCAATTCTTTTGCAAAGGAAGGAAATAAAACCTAGAGTTTTTAAGGGTTTGCCCAAGATCACAAATGCAGTAATAACTGCTGTCATTCAAACTCAGATCCTATGACTAATTATAAAGCTCTTTCAAATGTACTTTGGGGGCTTCCATTTCTGTTTATAGATGAACAAATGATATACAAAGAAATTCAATATTTTCTCAAGCTCACATAATTACTATGACAGAGATACTAATAAGATGGTTTGCTCTATTCCAAGGTATTCAAAATACAACATCACATATGTGTTATAGATAAGTCTAGACATAAAGTGGGTTATGTTGTGAGGAAGATTAGTTAGTAATTAAGTATTAAGTTTGAACCTAGCAGGAAGACTGGAGCATTCCAAGATGGAATGAAGGAGCAGGAAGAAGTGGCTTGTGCTCTGAAAGGGACTCCATTAGGGGTTGGCACAAACTATGGTTAGCCCTCGGAGATCTCAGAGTAAAGGACACCATGCATCCTGATTTCCCTGGGATCCTGAGTGGTGGTGGCTTTCCAGCAAGAGGATAAGATCTACAGAGAAGCACCAAGAAGAGGAGAAGTTTGGGATCTGGTGGACAGCATCTCAAGCACACTCTTTCTTCTTGGATATCTTGGACCACCTAAGCTTTTGGCATCCTGATCATCTGTGGATTACTGTAAGAACCTCAAAGCCACCCTCAGCCCCATTTGCTGTGCTGGTCAAATCTGGCTGGTACCAGATTTGAGGCCTTCACAGTGACTCCATTACTGCTCCTTTGGCCCTGTCTGCTTAGTTCACTAAGATTAGAGTAGAGAAGTCCTCCCCTTGCCCTGTGGTTTCGTCATTAGTTTTTAAGTATAGAAATCCCTTTCCCACCTTTTAGTTGAACAAAATTAAAACTGTTTAAAACTTTACCTTGCCTGTTGGTTTCAAAGACTTTGGCCTAGTGGTGAGCTGAGTGACAGTTAAGACTAACTGCCATTCCAGTGAACTCTGGTCTCCCTATCCTGGTCCAGTCTCTCCTATAACCCAGTGTGTGTACCCACAACTATTTAGATTTATTGTAACATCCCTGGTGCCTCCATTATCTATTTTCACAGTTATGATCACCAAAGTTATGTAGAATTGAACCCTCACAACTCTCATGAAGGCTTATAAAACACTCAATTTTTCTCTGGGCTTGCCTTAATCCTCCAAGCTACTTTCACACAAGCAGGTCTATATTCCAAGCTCTGAATCACTGCAATTCAATTATAAACCCAGACCAAACTTTTCTACCAATGCAATCAATAACCATAATAAAAAATGAGCACTTGCTTGGAGGCATAAGACATGAAAACACTCTTAATATCCAGTTGTCAAATGCTATCTAAGATATTTTGGTAACATTTTCTATTATGTCCCCTACTACACTGTCACCACCTTGGAATAGGTCCTCATCACTTCAAACCTGGGTTTCTGCGATAATCTTCTGTTTGGTATCCCTGTCTCAAGTCTCTCCCTATTCCAAGGCATACTGCATTCACCTAATATACTGATCTTCCTTAACCATGAGTTTAACCCTGTTATCACCATCCCCAACATTCAGTGATCTTTAGTGGCTCCCTTATAACTCCAGAGTTAATAAAATATAAAATCCCCTGTTAGTTTTTGAAGTCCTTCATAATCTGGCCTCTTGTAATCTTCCCAGTCTTTTTATGACTTATTCCCTTCAACATAATCCATGATCCAATGGCACTGACCTCCTTTCTTCTCTTCATAGAAGATACTCCATCTCTCAACTCTGGACATTTTCACTGTCTGCCCCTGTGCCTGGAACTTTCTCCTCATCTCTGCCTCCTGTTTTCCATGCATTATATCAGGCCCCAGCTAAATTCACATATTCTTCCAGAAGATTTTCCCAATCCCTTTTAAAGCTAGTGCCATTTCTCTCAGATTATCTCCAGTTTATTTCATCTGTATCAAATTTGTATATTCTCTACCTCATGAGGCCATGAAATCCTTGAGAGCAGGATGTTTTTTTGTTTATTTGTTTTGCCTTTTTTTCTCCATCACTTAGCATAGTGCCTGATTATAGTAGATTCTTTTAAAAATTTTTTCTTCTCATCACTGCCTCCCTTAATCTTCCCTTTCTCATCACCTACACCCTCTTTCCATTACCCCCTCCCCTCCTACCTCCCTGTTCTGTAAGATTCATTTTTCTATTCAGCTGACTGTGTGTATATGTATTCTTCCATTTTTGAACCATTTCAAATGAGTCAGGTTTCACCCCATTTTGCATCTTCTGTAAAAGCTCTTTCTTGTGTGCCTCTTTTATGTGAGATAATTTTCTCCATTTTCCTCTGCCTTCCCCCTCTTTTCAGTGAATCCCCTTTTATCACCCCTCACTTTTATTTTTATTCTCTCAAATCAGTCATCCTTTTTATAAACCATACTTCAGTCTCACAATGTTTATATGGTACCTTGTTTGCTTAGTTTTATCTTTTATAAGTCATAAAGCATCCATATGGAAATTAGGAGAGGTACCTATCATAATGCCTCTTAAGTCCTCAACAAAGCAGTATCTGTCTCTTTTAGTACTGTTAAAACTCTCTTTCTTCAAACTGACATTTATCTCATTTTTTCAAATAAATATCCCTTTACCCTTTTGTAATATTAAGCTGTTCCCATAGAAGTAAGGCATCATTCCATATTGTTAAAAAGATCCAAGTTATCAAATTTATACCACACATTGTTTTCCCTTCAAAACATTCCCCTTTGGGGATCCACCCAAATCCATTCGGAAAGCTATATATCTTCATACATATGTTTTAGCAGCATATATTAAAGTAAAATTCTCTTTCTGCTCATATCAGATACCAAATATTTTTCATAATGGGGGCAATAGCTTACATAATTTGACAAGCAATATAAAATTCTCCTTTTATTAAAAATACTCATTTACCCTTTTCATAATTAGTTGTTCCATATGAAGAGACCATTAAGGAGAAAATGCACTTCATGACAGTAAGAGAGGAAATATTTCAGCTGAGGTCCTCAGATTATTAGAATTGAGCGTTACAAGTTTTAATTGGGTTGTACTGTTTACACTGATAGAGAAGTGGAAGAGATTAGAGACATGGGACATTTTTGAAAGTTATTAAAATTGTGATTTTAAACAAATGTTTCCTAAAAAGAGCTTCCTTTCATTCCCTTCAAAGCTCTGTTTTTGGCTCTATGGACTTTGCCACCATGAATCAGGATTTTGCTTAGTGCCTTGGGTCTTCTCATCCTAGAATATTTTTCTACAATGCTGGCCTCCTTCTTCCATTGGTAAGTTCCTTTTGGAATGTCAATGATCCAGTTCAGCCATGCTTCATTTCTTTCCCAGCTGTACTTCTGATTCCATGGACTTCACCTCGATATTTCCTCCCTACTCTCAATTCTCTGACTTTTTATGTATTGTCTTCTTCCATTAGCATTAAAACTAATTGGTTGTGTCTTATATTTGTAAACCTAGTATTTAGCACATGCCTGGAATATAGTAGGCCATGAATAAATGCTTATTGCCTTGTCTTGCCCTAGAACATTGTGTACCTGTTTCTTCTTAATGGTTGACTTAAATATGATTATAGGAGAGAAGATTCATACCATTGATATATCAGTGGACTTGGATAAATGCTAATGAAAATTATGCCAGTGGTAAATCTAATTTTGCTTTTTCTTTATAAAAATGTTCCTCTGAAATGGAAACTATTAAAGGCTTGTTAGACCTGTATTCTTTACCTGAGTTAAGCTAGACAAATATTATCTGATTAATCTAAATCAGGGCCACCAGTTACCATTATTGCATGGTTTTCCTTTTGTGGTGACAAACTGAAGAGCATTTTCTTAATAGAAGGGCATCAGGGACACTGTGAGAAGGAGATCAGTTGTCATCCAGAGAGATCTACACTAGAAGCACAGGAATTGTTAACAATGCCTCACTGAGCAAAGGTCAGATGGGTTTCTCTGGGAAATGTCTTCCCTCTCCAGTGTGACAGATCTCAGGTGTGGGCTTTGCAGTCAAACAACCCTGTTATGGACTGCTGAGACACAGCAGGAGACACAGCCATTTGGTGGGCAGCAATCAGAGCCAGGCAGCTTTCTTGAGTATAGGCATCATGCAGCTCGTGAGGCAAACAGGGACAGGTCAACCAAATAGCCATGATAGCTACCTAGGACAGGCTTCTTATGTGCCAAAAAATTGTTGATTATGTATGCATCTTCTCTTTCCTGCTATGACTCAGATAATAATTATAGGCAAGTCCACTTTATGTGGATAGGAAAGAATGGGTGAAACTGTATGATAGCCATAGTCTCTTCCAACTCTAAATCTTATGATTTTAATACAGTCCAAAGACCATAATTGTTAGGGAAAAGAGCAAAAGTAGCAAGGGCAGTCTTGGAAACAAGCTTCTGTGTAGTTAGCATGATTCAAGGAAATCCTAGGCAGAGATCCAAGTTGAAAAATACCTCATCTTATCTCTGTATTCTAAACATTTTAGTGTTATTCCTTTGATTCTTGAAACATATGCTAGTTTTCATGTGCTTGATGGTAATGTGCAAATATTACAAAGATAACTTTTCTTGACTAGTAATTAGTTATCAGGTAATGTTATAACATTAATGATACATAGAAATAAAAAAATCTTAGATTTTATTATCAGTTCTGTGTTCTCATTTAAAGTCACTTTGCCTTGGCTTACTTGTCTATAAAAATGATCAAATGGAAAAACTCTCAGAATGATTTAAATTCGAATTCTAAAAATATTGCCTAAATACAGACCCTACAATGCACTATGCTGGATGATGTGGGAGATAGAACAATAAATAAAACAAAGTTCCAACCTTCAAAGACTTTAATATATAGGAAAAAAGATAAGATATGAATACACAAAAATTGAAATGCAAAAAATAGATTTTGAGGAGAGCATAAGAGAATTGTTATTTGAGTGGGTAGAAAGGTAGCCTTGGCATCAGGAAGACTTGAGTCCCAGTCTCATCTTTATCAAATACTGGTTGTGTGAATGGATAAATTACCTAGTCTTTCAGTAGCACCAGGTAATTATGTAAGATCATAAGTTACAGAAGATCCAATTTTTGTTTGGTAGGGAGATTTTCTTAATACGTCTTTCTTTTCATAGATCCAGTCAAAAAAAGGGAGTGGGGTATATGAGAGAGTAGGGTGTTTTTGTTTTGTTTTGTTTTTGTTTTTGTTTATTTTTACATTATTCTCAGGTAAGTCCTAGTTACTAAGAGCAGAATCATGACTAGCCATCAATTTTTCAGGAAAAAAAAAACTTACCTATAAAATAGTGAATTTTAGGGATAGCTGCATGCCCCTATATGTTTTCTACTTAATGTATATTATTATTATGGAATATTAAGGGCTCCATTATTCACTATAGATCAATTACTTGTGTTGACTCACAATAGCCACTTTGAGTGTCCTAAAATGTATACACTTTCTTTCCTCCAGTGTCTTTGAGACAAGCATGAAAATGGGTATCTGTCACTAGTGTATAAAGAAAATAAAATGACAAGCATTTTTATTCTTACTTTTCAGTATTATGGTTAACTACCATTAACTAGTAGTTATACAATAGGACAACTGATATCTGGGAAAGGTCCAGGGACTCTGATGTGAAAAAATTCAGAATGAGGTAATCGCCATTCAAAGTAATAAAAGTTAATCTTTAAAATGGTTCACACCTAAGGGATTTTTTTGTTGTTGTTCAGGCCACATCTAGTAAATTGCCTATTCCAAGGAAAATTCTTAGAGATGCATCATTTGCTTTGCACTGAAGTCAGTGTGACTACAGCAGAGCTGTTCCGGGATGCTCAAAACTAACACACAGTGCCAAGTTAATGGTTTGCTTCAGCATTCTGCTTTCTGCTGCAGAGATGTGTGGAGCCGATTGACAGGCTCATAATCAGCAACAACTGTGAAACAGGAGATATGACACTATTGAAAGATGAATTCATTCCAGCCATGCCTGATAGAGAGAGAGTTTGGGGGGAGGAAGAGAATGTTCTCTAAAAGAAGAAGCACTTGTTTTGTTTTTGGCTGCAGACCTCTAGACTTGAGTTAGACAGCAATTGTAACAAAGTCTGACAGAGTCTCACAAAACTATTGAGATTCCAACCAAAAGTGCTTGGTCTCAGACTAAAACTTAACCATTCCCTATGAAATAATGATAAGAAAGAGAAGTTACATTTACTTAATTAGTCAACAAGGGATTGCAGGAAGAAAAGAATCTACTTTGATTCTCTGGTATAGAAAATAAACATGTCTCAGTATTTGATTAAAAAATAATCCAATTCAGGAGGTTAGGTACTTTGCATCTGTGATTTTAACAATATGCATGTTTCCCACAATGGCACAGTCTATCCCTTCATATATCCTCTTGTAAGTTTCTGTAGGGGGTCTACCCCATGAACTGAGAACCTTGGTATGATATTTAAGGGAAGCCAGTAGATCTGATAGGTTACCCAAGTCTTGGTATATGACAAGACTTTTCCAGCTGTATATTACTTTGGTAATACTTTTTGCACTACTTATGCGCAACTTTTTGTTGGTGATACGCTGCCACATTCTCTTGCTTAACAGTTTTTTGTAATGGCTTTTTCTGCTAAACTACAACTTGAATTCTTCAAAGATGATCACATTTGAAGATTTTGTAGCCATACAATTCTGGTCCTGGATCATTTTCCATTTTTTTATTGCAGAATACTCAGGCAGGTCCAGGTCATGCACACACAAACATAGATACATGCTCATTCTCTCTCTCTCTCTCTCTCTCTCTCTCTCTCACACACACACACACACACACACACACACACACACACACACACACAGCACAACATTGTCCACAACCATGAACTTTAGGAGAACCTCATTACCTCACTTCCATTTGGCCATTGCTAGACATGCTCCATAATAGTAATAAATATGGGGAAAGGGTTTGAATCTTAAAATAGCTTATTTTACTACTTACTCTCATAGAAACATCTGTTAGATTCAGAAATGACATACTTATTACCCTTCTCCAAAAACGTTTAAAAAAACTAGTTTGTCTACAATTAGTTATCAAGTATATGTTGTGTGTACATAGAAGTCTTTTAAAAATTTTTTTAGGATATTTTTCCATGTTTACATGATTAATAATACTCCTACCCCTTTCCTCCCTCCTCCCAAAGCTGACAAGCAGTTCCCCTGGGTTATACATGTATACTTGTTCAAAATATATTTCTATGTTATTCGTATTTGTAGTAGAGTGATCCTTTAACATCAAAACCCTAATCACATCCCTATCACACTACGTGATTGAGTGCATATTTTTCTAATGTATTTCTGGTTCCACAGTTCTTTCTCTGGATGTGGATAGTATTCTTTCTCAAATGTTCCTACAGATTGTCCTGGGTCATTGCATTGCTGCTGGTAGAAAAGTCTATTACATTCAATTGTGCCATAATATATCAGTCTCTGTGTACAAAGTTCTTCTGGTTCTGCTACTTTTGGTCTGCATCAATTCCTGGAAGTCTTTCCAGTTCACATGGAATTCCTCCAGTTCATTATTCCTTTCAGCACGATAATATTCCATCACCAATATATACCACAATTTATTCATCTCTTCCCCAATTGATGGACACCCCCTCATTTTGCAATTTTTGCCACCACAAAGAGCATGGTTAGTACATAGTAGTCTTAAGGACTCTACTGTACACTTTAGATTTTTTTCCCTTCTTGACTCACACCATTCACTTTGTTAAAGGGATTTTCTTAATCTCTCCCTCTTTCTCCTTAAGAGGCTAAAGAGTAGGATTTCTAAGTAGATCAGAACTGAGAGGAATCAGAGAGCCAGAGCTGAAGATTCTGTTACCAGGGAGACCAGGACTGTGGAGAGGAAGTAGTGGGCCCTTTGACAGGAAATTAGGGGAAACAGTTGGTCAGTGAGGAGACAGGGGAGCAGCCATGGACAGTTGAGGGTCTTTTGCTTCTGGAATCTCTAGAGATCAGGAAGTCTATCTCTGAGGCAAGGGGCTACAGGCAGTTGGCTACTGACAGTTGGGCTGCTATAGAAAACTGATTGGAGTGAGACAGGGCTATCTTTTATTTGAGGGAGTTAGGTAGTTAGTGAATAATTTATAAAGTAGAGTAGAGCAGAGTAGTCCTGGTGTGCCAGGCAGAAGAAATTGTCCTCCGAAGACAGAGATAGTTTTAGGAAATTTTAGGTAGTTTTTAGGAATTTTAGGTATATTTATAAGGTATAATATTAATAATCTCTCTTTCCTCTTTTCTATCTTTCTATCTGTATTACTTTCTCTAATTAAACAAAGTTTCTGTTAAACTGCTCTCCTCACTTTGTTGAACTCCTCAATTTAACCCTTACAACTTTAAGTTTGTGAAACTTATAAAGTTTCTCTAGTGTCTTTGAACCAAGTGAAAATGGGTATTGACAAAGAAAAGAAAATAGTAAGAAACTCTATGATTACTTTTCCATGTCTCAGTAATTTTACCTCTACAATATTATTATTACCTGAGTAAGGATCAGGGGCTGTGTCAGGAACAAATTAACATTAGGCTATCATCACCCAAAGGAAGACAAATTAATTTTTAAAAGGTTTATTTCAAATACTACACTCAGCTAGGCACTGAAAAGAAGGTACACAATTTAGATAAACCCTAATCTTCAGTTTTAGTAGATAATAAAGATGAATGAAGAGTAAGTTGAATCTTCAAGAAGTTAAGAGGTAGGCCAAAGGTCATAAAGAAAAACAATGGAAAGTCATATTTTATGACTTTCATGTCTCCCTAAGAAACAAAGAGAGAGATAGGAAGGAAAGAAGGAAGACAGAAGAAAGGAGGAAAGAAAGGAGAAAATCACAGTGATTTTATGTTTTCGATAATACTGAAATGAAATGCATTTGATTGTGCACAGAAATCAATAGAGGTACCCATCCCACTTCTACAACTTGCAAATTTGCTATAGTATCTACTAAAACCTCCAGATTTCTATCTATGAATAAAAGCCATGACAAGTGATATGTAATTATCTCAGTGAATGTGCTAGATAAACAAGAACAGTTTTCTGTTCCAGTGTCCTAAAACCTAGGTTTAAGACTTATATAGAAGCTTAGCCTTGACAGAAAAAATATCTATAATTACAGGAACTAAATAAGGCATTTTAATTGTTGAGGTAGAAAATGTCATATACATTTTGAGCTAGACTTTTCTTTATCATTTGGAAAAATAACCCATGAATACAGTTTTAGCATCATCATTAATTAGTTTTGTGATTTTGGAGGTCAATTTTTTCTTGACCTTGCTTTCTTTATCTGCAAAATGTGTGGGAGGGAGCAATGGAAGGGCGATTTATCTTGGAAGTTCTTTCCAACTATAGTATTCTATTGTTCTGTGATATAGGCAAGGAAAATTCAAGGTAAAACCCTAAAATGATTAGTATGTTTTTTCTCCTGTGGATTAAAAAAAAAATAAACATCAAGGCCTGTCTTCTCTTGACTATTTTAGAATTTTCTCCAGGAATGGGTATCCTTAAAGGCAGGGATTCTTAAATTTATTATTTTTTTTTTTTGTGAAGCCTTTGGAAGGCCAATGAAACATATGGAACTTTCCTCAGAATACTGTTTTTTTTAAATGAGTAAAATTAAAGACTACAAAGTACACCAATCATTTTGAAAATCAGTTATCAAAATATATTTTAAAATGTCAATTTCACAGGCACTTTAAATTTATCCATAGAGCCTGGGCTAAGATGTCCTTTCTTTAAAATACAGTATTTAATAATAATAGTAAAAAAAAAATAATAATAATAATAAAAGCAGTTGACATTTATAGAGAACTTTAGAATTACAAAGTGCTTTACAGATATTATTTCATCTTATCCTCATAGCAATCTTGGGAGATAGGGACTATTATTATTCACATTTTATAAGTGAGGGAACTGAGGCAGAAAAAAGGTTCTAATATACCTAGAAATTTTTAATGATACAGGTTGTCTTAGTCTATTTCTATTAAGGACAAAGAGCAATTGCTTTATTGACTTAATTGGAAACTATCTACTCAATTACAAGTTTTGCAGCAGTTGCCAGATGTTCATTAGTTATTGCTTATTCAGAGGATTGGCTATATTGGTATCAATGTATTTGTCTTGATATATTTTTAGGTTTATTAGTGTGTGAACGTATACTGTAATTATGAAGAGCAGATGATCAACCATCTGCAAATATCTCTCCCCTTTTCAAGGACTTTCAGACCAAATTGAGTCATATTCTACTGATGAGTTTCCCCTGGATTAAAAAGCTTCGCAGCAGTGTAAATCACAATAATTATGGTGCTGAAAATATATTGTTGCCTTCCAATGGAAGCTTCCTTTTATGTCCTTGCATCCCTCATCAATAAGTTCTAAAATAAATGCCTTCTTGTGTCATATGTTAATAAGCGTCTCTACAACTCCTTAGGTCAAAAATTTTAGTTGGGTTTGACATAAGGATTATTGTTGATGAATGTGCAATTTATTTCAGGCTTCAAATCAGGGAAACTAAAATAGTACATTGAAAATCTTTGGTTCTTGGTGTCACTTAGCTCAACTCACGTGGACTTATGTCCTATCAAGATTTCAAGGTTTGCTGGCTTTGTTGTTCTGGAGAAAACACTGACTGACCTTGTCAATGTAGGAAAAAAAATAAGACAAAAAGATTCTAAAGGAATTTCAATTTTATTCAAATTAGCTGAATGGAGGATTTGCTTTCTTTCAGAGAATTTGCTAATGGAAATGAGTTCACCAGGGAATAATTTTAGTCTGAAAGATGTGCCTTGATTTTCTTCCCTTAGTCACACAGCCAACATGTTAGAAATGTATCTTTTGACTTGTAAGGAGTAGGAACATGAAACAGTGCTCTGTTTTAGTCATTCTCATCAGAACAATACCTAACATTGATTAGTTTGCTGGAGTTCTTTAGATTCTATTGCTTTTAGACATTTTTCCTAATGAGTACCTCTAACAAGTGACTACGATTCAAGGTGAAAAATATCTTAAACTACGACGTATCTGAAGTGTTTCATTATAGGTTCACACATACATCTCTCACACTGTTGTATACTTTAATTATGGGGTCATCTTGATGGTGTGTGCATGTGTGTGTATCTGTGTGTTTCAAGAAGCTGTAGGTTAAGATAGGAATAAGGCCAGGCACTAGATCTGTGGTTTCCTTGGTGTAGGTTATTTCTGGGTGAGGAAGCTCTCTCTATAAATTCAAATCAGCATCTTTCCTAATTCATCATCTTAATTAGTTGTCTAAATCAGTGAACAGTTATGATCTTTCCAAAATCACATAGCCTGTATATATGAAAGGCAGGACTTGAACTCAGATATCCCTGATTTTGAGGGCATGCTGCCTCAATATTGTTATAACCTATGTGCTGCCAGTCTTTGTTACCCAAGGCAAGCTCTTCTGAATTGAAAAAAGGAGGAGCTCAACAGTATACAATTCAGATCCCCTGTTTTATCTTCACAGAACTTCAGAGTAGGAAGAGAATCAATGGCCATTAAATACATTTAATATATGAAAGATGTCCCTATTTTAATACACTAAATATGTGGTTATTCATCCTCCACCTGAAGACCACCAAAGAAGGCAAATATATCACCTTTCAATGTAGTCCACTCAACTTTTGCAACTTTTTTTCTAATTGTTAGCAATTTTTCCCCCAGACATAAAGCCTATATTTCTCTCTTTTCAATTTTTATAACATTGATTCTGGTTTGTTCTGCTTTACCTAATGGAATAAGTCTCTTCCTTCTTCCATATAATTGCCATTCAAATATTACATCATTCCTCAGGGATCTTTAAACATCCTCAGAACCTTCAATCATTTTTTTCTTCATATTACATTGATTCAAGATCCTTTAACCACCCTGATGTGACTTTTTCATTTATACTCCAGGTTCTCAAAGTTTTTCTTAACCTGTAGTGCCTAGAACTGAATATTACTGAGCTAGTTGAGGACCAATTTCAGTAGGACTATTACCTCCTCAGTTCTGCAAACTATAACTATCCTAATGAAGGCCAAAATTGCTTCATTTTTTTTGGCTGCCACAACGTACTATTAAAATAGAGCTTTCACTCCACTAAAATCCCATATCCATTTTTAAAAAACAAACTGCCTTTTAATCACCCCTTCCATTTTTTACTTGTAAAGGTTTTTTTTTCTTTTTTTTGAGCCCAGGTACATGACTACACTTATTTCTATTGAAATTTATCTTATTTGATTTAGTTCACTACTGTGGCCCAAAAAGATCTCTTTCACTTTAGTCTTTATCATTCAACATATCACGAATCCCTCCATGGTTTCTCTCACCTAAAAACCTGATGATCGGGGGCAGCTGGGTAGCTCAGTGGAGTGAGAGTCAGGCCTAGAGGCAGGAGGTCCTAGGTTCAAACCCGGCCTCAGCCACTTCCCAGCTGTGTGACCCTGGGCAAGTCACTTGACCCCCATTGCCCACCCTTACCACTCTTCCACCTATAAGACAATACACCGAAATACAAGGGTTAAAAAAAATTAGAAAATAAACCTAAAATGAGTACAAAGGAGGAGATATTTAAAATTAGAAGGAAAATTTACATTAGAAACAAAAACTACACAGAAATAATAAATAAAACTAAAAGCTGATTCTTTGAAAAGATAAATAAAATTGACAAACTCTTAGCCTTGTTACAAATAAAATAAAAATTATAAAAAAAAAAAAACAAACCTGATGATCATGTCATCAATATGCTTCTCCATCTCATTGATTAAAAAAATAGCACAGATCCAAGTCAAATCTACAGGACACTTAAGCAGAGACTACCAACAAGTTGGTTTTGAATCATGTAGTGTTGCTCTTAGAATAAGGCCATGCAAACAGTTCGGAGTCCATACCGCTATATTATTGTCTAGTCTACCTATCTCTACTTTTCCCACCTGGTTAGTTTGAGATGCTTTAACAAAAACTTTGTTAAAATCCAGATAAGCTATATCAATAACAGTCTTCTTACCCACTAGTTTAGTAACTGTGTTCAAAAACAAAATAAAGTTAGTGTAGCACTATCTCTTCTTCATTTTTCAATGAAGCTTTCCTGTTTCTTAAAAATTATTCCTTTTCTTCCAAGATGCTTAACCAATCATTTCTTTAATCCCAGAGTTTTCTCAGGAAGAAAAATGTAACTTAGTATCAATAGATTTCAAATTATCTCTCTTTTTAAATTTTTGGAGTTCACTCTGTTGGTATGGATTGTTTTAGGCCAGGATGGCAAATAATTTAGCCATAGCCATGGTATTGTATGCAAACTTCTTATAGTCAGTATTTTATAACTAGATCTCCCTGATTCTTCACTTTTGCCTCCATACTAATTCTGTACTCTATATCTAAAATTCATCATCCATTTCCTTAATGCATTGAATACTCAGTAGTATAATTCTTCATGCAGATCAATTATATTTTTTCTCTTTTTACCCTTATCCAAATGTTCTCAAATGTGTTCTATTCCTCAGGTGATATCAAGAAGTCAATGTTTCGAAGTCAATAAACATTTGTCAAAGCATTTTGAGGGCCAGCATTATGCTAAGAAATGGCAATACAAAAAAAATCCCAAACTAAACAACCCATTCATAAAACTAAATAAACTAAAATAGCAACAAAAGACGGAGACCAAACTAAAGCTAAAATCAAAACCCAAACCAAAAAAAACCCTGAAAACCAAAATAGTCCTTACTTCCATGGAACTCATAATCACATGTATATCTATATATCTATCTATATATACGCATATGAGTATGTGTGATGTATATGTGTTTGTGTACAATAAACACACATATATGTACACATATACATACATACACATATGTATATATACATATACATATATGTATATATACATATACATACATACATACATATATATGCTGAGATTTGAAAGACAGAGGGAGAGATTTGCAGGTATTGGGGACAACCAATGAAAGTACCCTAATGGAGTATATTGTGTCAGCATCAACAAGGAGCCTAGTGTCACTGAATCAAACTTTACATGCATGGGAGTAAGATGGAAGAGTAGGAAGTTTTCAAAATATAGAGACTTTAAAAGCCAAAAAAATCCTTTAACATTTTATATTAGAGATAGTAGGAACCTCTGGTGGTTTATTGAATAGGGTAGTGATGACAAACCTTTTAGAAATTGAGTGCCCAAACTATAGCCTTCACACTGCATGTGAGCCCACTCCCACTTTAACCCAGACAGGGGTAGGAGGAAGTGCTCCCATTGGACTGCTGGGCAGAGGGGCAGGTGATGAGAGAAATGTCATTAGGTGCATGTGGAGAGGGGGAAGGGAGCAGCCCACTCTGGCACACATGCCAAAGGTTCACCAACATGGAAATAGAGGACCAGACAATCTTTAGGAATGTCAATAGAGGATGAAGTTTAGTGGGGAGACACTAGAGGCAGGGAAACAAATAAAAAGGCTACTATAATAATCCAGGTTTGAGGTGACAAGCGTTTGCATCAATCTAGTGGCAATGCTAAAGGAATGCTAAAGGCAATACTAAAGGAAACACTTGACACTTGATTGAGTATGTGAGGTGAAACTGAAGAGTCCAAAGAATATCAACATTTTGAACCTAAGTCACTGGGAGGATGGTGGTACTCTAAACAATAATGTGGAATTAAGGAAAAAGGGAGAATTTTTGAATCAGATCTGTTTTTATCTTATTTGGTTTAAGATGTTTTGGGAATATAGTACAAGATAATCAATAGGAAATGTGAATATGGTGTGTAGAATAAAGATTAGTGTGGGATAAGTAGATGTGAAAATCATCAGCAAAGATGTTATTGAATCCATGGAAACTGATTGTTTCACCAAGTGAAATAGTATGGAGAAAGAAAAGAAGGTCCAAGATGACATCCAAAGTAGGCAGATATGATTTGGATGAAGATTCAGCAAAGATGACTGAGAAAGAGATTATTGTATGAGATAGGAAAATAACTCAGAGAGTAATGTCACCAAAAACTGGAGACAAGAAAAATATCAAGAAAATGATTGACATCAAAAGTTGCAGATATGCCCAAAGGATAAGGTTCAAGAAAAGGGCATTTGATTTGTCAATTAGATCACTGGTAACTCTGGAGGGAGTAGTTTCAATTGAATGAGGTCAGAATCAAGATTATAGAGACTTAAAAGAGTAAGAGAAAAGGAGCTAGAAGTACAAATTCTATATTCACCGTCAAGGAGGTTAGCCAGGGAAGAACAGAGTTATATAGGGTGGAAGTTATTAGGGATGGATGGGTCAGGTGATAGGAGAGATATAAGCATATTTGTAGATAGTAGGGAAGAACCAATAGACAGAGAGGTACCAGGAGCCATCAAACCCACCCTGTCTGACACAGTCACAGGTGGGACCTTGAAGCCTGCAAAGTTGCCTCAGGAAGCATGGAAATACCCTCTCAGACTTCCCTGTGTGACTCCTTTCTTACTAACACCCCTTATTATTGGAATTATTGTGATTAATATCCCTACTCAGCCCCAGGGAAATACAGAAGAATGATAAATGCTGTTACTAGAGCCTTTGTAGGCCCCCTACAATTCCCAGGAAGGAAAGAAGAGCCAAAAACAATCTCTTAGTGAGCAGCCTCAGGTGAATATCTCTTTGTGATGTATTTCTACCCTTATAGTTCTTCTATCAGATCTGTTTCTTTGGTAAAAGATATACTACTCTATTGTTGAAATGTAATAAAAATTGTTATCCTAGCATTTTTTAGTCTTGCCTATAAAGTCACCTTCACCTTCTCTCTTTAAGATCTCATGTTTACTTTGTTCCTTCATGCTGGTACAGAAATAGCTGAGACATTAAGAATTTTCCAACATTCTCAATTATTAAATTCTCTGTGATGAATGATTAGGTACCATCTATTCTATTATCTTTATGTTATACCTGAATTCTCTGGGATCTTAGTAAAATCAGAAAGTTAATATTGCAAAATTAAAAAAAAATATTATTTCCTCAGATGATTCCTAAAGCTAGTATATATTTCTATTTTATTGCCAAATATTTTATAAATAAAACAATGCTAAAAATACCTAGAATAATAACAAATGTCTGAGTATCTCCTTTCAGAAGATAAGGTGCTAATACTATTTGTCTGAAACTCTCCTATGATTCTATCACCCATTTGGGAGGTTGATGGTGTATTGTATGGGGTATTCAGGAAGGACCATTTGGTGTGAGGGTTTGCAGAACCCTTTTCAGGCTGTTCATTTACCCTTCCTGTTTACCTTTCATCTAATTCTCAGCTGTAGTTTCAAGAATGTATAGCATGTGCAGATAGTGTAAACCAGGTTGAAGGTAATTGACAGTACCCAAAGGCTTGAAGAGTTAGGGGGATGTCAACCACAAGCATGTGAAGAGTTCCTTCCGAAGACTGGGTGGTTGAGAACATTTTATTCTAAGAGTCAACGAAAGCAGATGAAGCAGTTGCTGGAGAGAGTTTAGAACATGGTTAGACAATGAAGATGCCAGTGTTCTTCTGTATCCTAGGTCATTGCCAGTCATTCTGACTTTTATCATGCCACTGAACTTTGAAAACTGAAAAAGAGAGAGGGGTCAATAACTTTGTGCAATTCTGCCTCAGTTAAATCCAATCCATGCACAAGTAAAAACATTACCCCTGTTATATTTTTTCTCTTTGAAACAGAGGACAAACAATCATACTATTTATTTATTTATTTATCTATCCATTTATATATTTATTTGTCTGTTTTTTAAATTTTTATTTAGAATATTTTCCCATGGTTACATGATTCATGTTCTTTCCCTCTCCCCCAATCCCCCTACCCCCATAGCTGAGATGCAATTCTACTAGGTTTTACATATATCATGGATCAAGAACTATTTCCATATTATTGATAGTTGCACTAAGGTGATTGTTTAGTGTCTACATTCCCAATAGTATCCCCATCAATCCATGTGTTCAAACAGTTGTTTTTCTTCTGTTTCTACTCTAGTAGTTCTTCCTCTGAATGTGGGTAGTGTTCTTTCTCATAGGTCCCTCATAGTTGTCCTGAATCATAGCATTGCTGCTAGTAGAGAAGTCCATTATGTTTGACTGTACCACAGTGTATCCGTCTCTGTGTATAATGTTCTCCTGGTTATGCTCCTTTCACTCTGCATCAATTCCTGGAGGTCATTCCAGTTCACATGGAATTCCTCCAGTTCATTATTCCCTTGAGCACAATAGCATTCCATCACTAACAGATACCACAATTTGTTCAGCCATTCCCCAATTGAAGGGCATACCCTCCCTTGTTTTCCTGTTTTTTGCCACTACAAAGAGTGCAGCTATGAATATTTTTGTACAAATCTTTTTTCCCTATGATCTCTTTGGGCTACCAGCCATGGTAAACCATACTATTTATGTGAAGACTCTACAACTGTTTCAATTACTCATTTTGGAGGCTGATGATACTGTAGCATAGGCTTCCCTTTAGTCATCAACACATTAAGATTCACTTATAAAAATAAGTTGGAATAATTATGATTCTGAAAATGTTTTTGCATTATACTTCAAATTTAATTTTATGGTACTTATATGGGTAGAGTGCTGCAGCAGAAATCTCAAAAACCAAAATTCAAATCTGACCTCAGTCACTTGTTAGCATAGTGTGCCTAAGGATCACCGAATGTCTGCCTACTTCAGTTTCCTTCATTATAAAATACAGATAATATAAAAACTTACCTCATATGGTTATTGTGAGGCTCAGATGAGATAAGCATAGTACATAAGAAATAGTTGAGGGCTTCATAAATGTGTGTTCTCTTCCCTTTTCCTTTCCTTATATTTTTCATGAATAATGATAAAAATTTTCTTGTATAAAATGTTGAGGCCAATAAAGGCCATGTTGGCATGGGAAGCTACCCAGCTGATTTCAGACTTAGGTCATATTAGAAGAGCAGCACCAGCTAGCACACAGGGAGGCTGGAAATTCCCATGTGGATTTTGAGTCCCATAAATTAGCCTCCTCTCTCCATTTAGAATGACTTCTTTTTTATTATATAGCCCTGAATTCTTGAAGGCTGAGTACTAGATCTTATATCCCATTAGCCTCCAGCCTCAAGCTTTGTTATAAATTTCCAATTGTGAACCTGCTCTTGCTCACAAAGAAATCTAGAATCTCAAAGTTAGAAATGACCTTAGGTTTCAGCTCATCTAACTTTTACCAGAATAAGAATTGCCTCATTGATATCCTTCACAAGTTGTCTTCTAGTTCCTTTAAAGAACAGAGGAAAAAATCCAGCACACTAGTCATTTAGTCAATAAATATTTATTAAACATCTGCTCTATGTCGGGGACTGTGCTAAGGACAGGATGGATGGAGGACACAAAGAAAGGCAAAAGATAGCCCCTACTCTCAAGAAACTCATAATATAATAGAACAGAGAACATGAAAATAACTATATTTAGCCCTTGGATCAAAGGGACAGCTGCATGGAATCTCATCCTTGATAAAAATTGATTACTCACCCTCTGTCTGTGTAAGGAGTGAGTGAAATTGGTGATAACTATAGAAAAGAGAGATCCAGTTTCTTGTGACTTTGGGCATTGAGAGATGACACATAATCCAAAACTTTCTTCATTTCTGTGAAGGAAAAAAGCTTCTGTGGAAAAAGGCAACATGTAAAGGAGCTGGCAGACACTATCATGCCTCCATTCTCAGCATGCTACTCTAGAGGCTTCATGGAGTTTCCTCTTGGGAAAAATCAAGGAGTCTGTGTATGTATGTGCATGTGTGCATTGTGCATGTGTGTGTGTGTGTGCATGTGCAATTTGGTGTGACTGTCTCTCTGTCTATCTTTGTCTCTAAGTTATTTTGCTCTCAATAAGTGTGCTCTTTCACTATATATTTTCTATCATATATTCTTATATGTATAATATCTGATTTTTGTTTGCTATTGTAATGCAAGGTGGCTAACAGAAACTTTTTGCTTTTGTAATTTCTAACAGTCACAAAAAGTCAGTTAAATATCTTAGAATCTTCAGAAAGTCAGTTAGAACTTAAAGCTATAAATAGAGGAGAAGTTCCAACTGATGGGGCTTTTGCCTTCTGGCTTTTGCTGTGGCTGGAGGTTTTTGGTTTGGCTTAATCTGTTGGCTTTGGCCCAATTGCTTTGGCCTTGGCCTGTGCTTATTTTGTCTTGGGAAATTTGGACCTATCTCATTTCTCTGGACCTCTCCCTGATCTTCCATCTCCATCCCTCCCCTTCCCTGAATTTCCTTTGGGTCCTGGTGGAAGGGAGGGCTTGGTGTTTAGACATTGTGGGTTTAGTTTCTATAGGCTAGTAGAGTATCCTCAAATAAGTTACCCTTAGTTTTAATGATTTGATAGAGACTTTAATAATAGGCAATCAAATCTTCCTGATTGGGATAGCTGGACTCTCTCTGTCTAAACTTCTCCTCGACCCATCTCCCACCATCACCCCTCTCCCTAGCTGCAGTAAGAAAGCCTGAACCCCTCTCCCCTTCTGACTGACCCTGATATTAATAAATCCCCCTGTTACCTATTCAAATCCTCTGGTGGATCATTGTGTCAAAAATTAAGACAAGGGCTCAAGGGGAAGGAATAATTTTTCTTCTATTTCTTGAAAGAACTATGGGCATCCATCTTGGCAGGAAGTACCTACCTCAAGACTTCCTCCAGCCATCAGTTTGACTGGCAGGGAGGGGCCCTCTCGACTCCTCCCTCAAGAGACTGGAGAAACTAACAAGAGAAACCCTCCAGTCAAATCTAAACATTTCTTACTGGCCCTAGTTTCCTCCCTATATCCTCTGTCTCAAGCCTCTGGGAATAAACCTGTTTGAGCTGACCTCTCCTATATACCCCATTTCCTTTATCTCCTATATACCTTCCCTTATCTTCATTCCTCCTCCAATCACCTTATAATCTCCCAATATCCCCTTATCTTATTTACTTTTGATAACACTATCTATTTGGATAAATGGGTTTATTTGTCATCCATTTCAATACCTGGGTTTATTTGCTATTTGCTATGTATGTTAATTGTGGAATTGGCATCTAGAGAGAAGGGAATTAGGAGATAGGAACACACATCCATTCATACATAAATGCATACATGCATGTATGCATATATACCTTGGGTCCTTCATTTCTCATTAGAGGATGATGACCAGTGGTATAGCTTGAACTTAAAAATTACCTCCCTCAAACTAACAATATATAAGGCAGCAAATACATGTAATTCTAGCCCTATATCCCACTCTCTGAGGAGAGCAGTATGACCTGCCTCTGGTCCAGTCTCCTGCTTTCTCTCTTCATGAAGGAATAAAAATATTCCTTGGAGAAGGATAGGAGGAGATCCTAGAAATATCTATTCTTGCTTCCTTCTGAGCCAAATCTAGATGGACCCATGTGGGATTACATAACCTACACAAACAATAGTGCATTGGAACCCTTCCATGCCACATATGTACAAACACACTATATAAAAAATAAATAAGAAATATTCAGCAGAAGAAAAGTTCCAAAGTGAAAAGGGATTGCAAAAAGCTTCCTGTAGAAGGGGAATGGTATTAGTTGGGATTAAAAGGAACCAGGGCAAGCTAAGAAGGGAAGCAAAGATGAGAATGGAAAGCATTCCAGGAATAGTCCCAAGACAGTCAGTTCCACCTTGAATGGTTCTAATCACTCAGAAGTTTTCCCTTATATCAAAACTAATCTTCTTTGAAAATTTAAAACATTTCCAAATATACCAGACAATAAGCACAATTTTAATCCTCAATATACTAAATCTTTAGATACACAAAGGAAGTTACCATGTTACTTTTAAGTCTTCTCTTAAAATTTAAAATACTTGCATCTTTCAACAAATGATTAGCTGTTATGTCCTCTAGTCCCATCACCATCTGGATGTACTACAACTTACCAAGGTCTTTCCTAAAAAGTGATATGTGGAAGTAAACCAAATACTCAAAAAGTGTTCTGATCAGTACCACAAGTAATAGTACTTCCCACTTTTTGAGACCACTAGGTGTAGTAATGGATAGAATACTGTCTTAGGAGTAAGAAAGTCCTGAGTTAAATTTAGTTTCAGACACATACTAGTACAATATACCTGGTCAAGTTACTTAAGGGCAGGTTCAGTTTCTTCATCTATAAAACTGGGATAGCACCTCCTCCCCAGGTTGGAGTCAAGATGAAATGAAGTACTTGTAAAACATGTTGCAAACATTAAAGCACTATATAAGTGTGGGTAGTTAGTATTTATTTTTATTACTATTAATGCTATCCCTACTTTAGTGCCATCATCATCATATAGCATTTTAATTGTTATGGTACATTGCTGCTTAGTAATTAACATATTAAAATTCTTTATTTAGAATTCACTAAAACAATTATAGAATTATTATCTGCTCTACGTCCTCTATTCTTTACTTTTGTGGTCAGTTTTGTTTTAAGCCAAAGTATAGGGTTTAACATTTATACCTATCAAATTTCTTACTTGATTTGGCCCATCAACCTAGTCTATCCAGATCTCTCTTTTTTTTTTTTTTTTTGGTAACTGCTCTCATATGTTGTATTATTAATTCTTCCCAGTTTGTGTTGCTGTGGCAAGAAGTCCCATTTTATTATAATTTAGTCAGTAAAATGTTTATTCCAGATAATGTTACAAGTGTTTCTCCAAGTTATGACATGGAGAAACAATAGTAAAGATAAAGGGAAGTGTATCTCTGTTTTCCGAATATGAGACATTTAAGACAGGTTCTTAGAGGATATGGAAAACAGTCAGCCACTAGTCTTGTGGGACAGGGTGAACAATGGACTATATGTCAGGGAAGGAGTTATGAAGACTTTATCATCTCTTAATAGGCAACTAAGTGGAACAAGAGATAGAGATAGGCCTGGAGTCAGGAAAACTTGAGTTCAAATTAAGTCTCAGATATTGTGTGTCCCAAGGCAAGTCACTAAATAGTCCCTTTCAGCACAGTGGTTGGCTCATAGAAGATACTGTAAAAATACTTGTCCACTTCCTCTTTCCATTCCTCCCCTTCCCCCCTACCATTAGTTTCTGCAGTCCAAGGTGATGAGGAGACTCTATTTTCATTTGATTGACCTTGTTCAAGAATTTCAGTAAAGGAAAACAAAACATAGACTTAGATGTGAATGAAAATTTATCATTGAAATGGAGGCTTATTTTGAAATTCTACTAGTCATGTGGAGAGGGAAAATATAGTGGCCCTCTTCCTCTGCCACTATAGATAATATCTCATGATAATTTAATGAGCAATACATATATGTATACTGTAGAAATGATAATGAATAATAGTGGAGACACCAGGGATGTTATAATAAATCTAAATGATTGTGGGTACACACACTGGATTGTAGGAGAGACTAGACCAGGTTGGGGAGACCAGAGGTCAGCTCTGCTGCTGCTAACTGACAAAATGGCTGTTGATCAACTGTTACCACTAGGCAAGAGGCTTTGAATCCAATACGCAAGGAAAAAAGTTTTAACAGGGTTTAATTATACTTAACTAAAATAAAGGTGGGAAAGGGATTTCTATACTTAAAACCTAAAAGGTAAAACCACAGGGCAAGGGGAGGACTTATTCTACTCTAATATAAGTGATCCAGCAGGCAGGGCTCAAGGAGCAGTGCAGTAGTCCCAGAGAGGGCTGCATCAAATCTGGTTCCAGCCAGATTTGAACAGCACAGCAAATGGTTCTGAGAGTGGCTTTGCGGATCTCACAGTAATCCACAGATGATCAGGATGCCAAAACAATAGGTGGTCCAAGATATCCAAGAAGAAAGAGTGTGCTTGAGATGCTGTCCACCAGATCCCAAGCTTCTCCTCTTCTTGGTGCTTCTCTGTTGTTCTTGTCCTCTTTGTTAGAATCCACCACCACACAGGATCCCAGGGAAATCAGGATGCATGGTGTCCTTTGCTCTGAGATCTCCCAGGGCTAGCAAAAGCTTTTGTCAATCCTTAACAGAGTCTCTCTCTCAGGGCACAAGGCACTCCTTACTTCTCCTTCATTCCATCTTAGAATTTTCCAGCTCCAGCTCCTTCCTGCTAGGTACATCCTTAAAACTTAATTAACTAACTAATCTTCCTCACAACAATACATATTACATATATATGTATATATATACATATAAATATACATATATATACATACACATACCCATATCCAAGCCACTGGTAAAAAATTTCAGCAACAATATAGAGCAAAGGACAGATGTCTCTTTGTTATTGCACTTGATTCCCTCAATTTTACATTATTATATTACATAAATAGCCATTAATGATTCCTCTTCAGTCCAGTCATCCAAATAACTCTAAATATTCCTAGAACTTCCCTATCATTTAGTCATCATCTTTGCATCTTGATCAAAAGGATATCAGTAGTAATTTTTTTTCAAATGCCTCCATGAAATTCAGGCATATTGTGTTTACAAATTTCTTCTTCTTGAATTGTAATAAGCTCATCAAAAATTAACATTACATTAACTCATCATATTGTGTTGTGAATGGCTGAATGTCCTGAAAAACTCAGTATGGTTCTTAGTTATTACTCCTTCACTTTCTGAATGGTAACCAAAATTCTTTTTAATAATTTTTTCTAGGATGTTAATAGTCAAAGTTAAGATGATTGCCTTATAAATTAAGAATTCTACCTTATTCTATTTTTGGAAATTCTAAACATTTGCCATCTTCGGTACTGAAGCATCTTGCCTCTGTTCATTTTTTTAAGTTTTTAAACATTTATTAATAATCATTTTTAACATGGTTACATGATTCATGCTCCTACTTTCCCCTTCACCCCCAGCACCCCCCCCACCCATGGCCGACACACATTTCCACTGGTTTTATCATGTGTCATTGATCAAAACCTATTTCCAAATTGTTGATAGTTGCATTGGTGTGGTAGTTTCCAGTCTACATCCCCAATCATATCCGCCTCAACCCATGTGTTCAATCAGTTGTTTTTCTTATATGTTTCCTCTCCTGCAGTCCTTCCTCTGAATGTGGGTAGCATCTTTACCATAAATCCCTCAGAGCTGTCCTGTGTCATTGCTTTCTGCTGGTACAGAAGTCCATTGCATTCAATTTACCATAGTATATCAGTCTCTGTGTACAGTGTTCTTCTGGCTCTGCTCCTTTCTCTCTGCATCAGTTCCTGGAAGTGTTTCTAGTTCACCTGGAACTCCTCTAGTTTATTATTTCTTTGAGCACAATAGTATTCCATCATCAGCCTATATCACAATTTGTTCAGCTATTCCCCAATTGAAGGACATACTCTGCTTTTCTAGTTTTTTGCCACCACAAAAAGCACAGCTATAAATATTTTCATACAAGTCTGTTTATCTATGTTCTCTTTGGGGTACAAAACCAACAATGGTATGGCTGGATCAAAGGGCAGGCATTCTTTTATAGCCCTTTGAGCATAGTTCCAAATTACCAGCCAGAATGGTTGGATCAGTTCATAACTCCACCAGCAATGCATTAATGTCCCAATTTTGCCACATCCCCTCCAGCATTGATTACTCTCCCCTTCTTTCATTTTAGCCAGTCGGCTAGGTGTGAGGTGATACCTCAGAGTTGTTTTGATTTGCATTTCTCTAATTATTAGAGATTTAGAACATTTTCTCATATGCTTATTGATACTTTTGATTTCTTTACCTGAAAATTGCCTGTTCATGTCTTTTGCCCATTTATCAATTGGGGAATGGCTTGATTTTTTATACAATTGATTTAACTCCTTCTATATTTGAGTAATTAGACCCCTGTCAGAGTTTTTTGTTATAAAGATTTTTTTCCCAATTTGTTGTTTCCCTTATGATTTTGGTTGCATTGTTTTTGTTTGTACAAAAGCTTTTTAGTTTAATATAATCAAAACCATTTAATTTACAATTTGTTATTTTCTCTAACTCTTGCTTGGTTTTAAAATCTTTCCTTTCCCAGAGATCTGACAGGTATACTATTTTGTGTTCACTTAACTTATTTATAGTTTCTCTCTTTATATTCAAGTCATTCAACCATTCTGAATTTATCTTGGTGTAGGGTGTGAGATGTTGATCTAAACCTAATCTCTCCCATATTGTTTTCCAAATTTCCCAGCAGTTTTTGTCAAATAGTGGATTCATGTCCCAAAAGTTGGGCTCTTTGGGTTTATCATACACTGTCTTGCTGATGTCATTTACCCCAAGTCTATTCCACTTATCCTCACTTCTGTCTCTCAGCCAGTAACATATTGTTTTGAAGACCACTGCTTTATAGTATAGTTTAATATCTGGTACTGGTAGGCCCCGTTCCTTCACATTTTTTCATAAGTTCCCTTGATATTCTTGATCTTTTGTTATTCCAAATGAAATTTGTTATAATTTTTCCTAATTCAGTAAAGAAGTTTTTTGGTAATTTGATAGGTATGGTGCTAAATAGGTAAATTAATTTGGGTAGAATGGTCATTTTTATTATGTTACCTTGTCCTACCCATGAACAATTAATGAATGGCTTTCCAATTTTTGAGATCCAGTTTTATTTGTTTGGAAAGTATTTTGTAGTTGTTTTCATATAATTGCTGTGTTTGTTTTGGTAGATATATTCCCAAGTATTTTTTATTGTCTAGGGTGATTTTAAATGGTGTTTCTCTTTCCACCTCTTGCTACTCTGATGTGTTGGGGATATATAGAAATGCTGATGATTTATGTGCATTTACTTTGTATCCTGCAACTTTGGTAAAGTTGTTGAATATTTCTACAAGCTTCTTAGTTGATTCTCTAGGATTTTTTAAGTATACCATCATATCATCTGCAAAGAGTGATAGCTTAGTCTCCTCATTGCCTATTTTGATACCTTCAATTTCTTTTTCTTCTCTAATTGCTAGTACTAGTGTTTCTAGTACTATGTTGAATAGTAGAGGTGATAATGGGCAACCTTGTTTCACTCCTGATCTTATTGGGAAGGCTTCTAATTTATCCCCATTGCATATCCTGCTTGTTGATGATTTTAGGTATATACTGTTTATTATTTTTAGGAAAGGTCCTTCTATTCCTATACTTCTCAGTGTTTTCAATAGGAATGGATGCTATATTTTGTCAAAGGCCTTTTCAGTATCTATTGAGATAATCATGTGATTTTTGTTTGTTAGCTTGTTGATATGGTCAATTATGTGGATGGTTTTCCTAATGTTGAACCAACCTTGCATTCCTGGTATAAATCCCACCTGATCATGGTGGATGATCTTCTTAATGACTTCTGGAGTTTCTTTGCTAGTATTTCTATTTAAGATTTTTGCATGTATGTTCATTAGGGAGATTGGTCTATAGTTTTCTTTCTCTGTTTTTGGCCTACCTGGCTTTGGAATCAGTACCATATTTGTGTCATAAAATGAATTTGGTAGGACTCCTTCTTTGCTTATCATATCAAATAATTTGTATAGTATTGGGATTAGTTGCTCTTTGAGTGTCTGATAGAATTCACTTGTGAATCCATCAGGTCCTGGTGATTTTTTCTTAGGGAGTTCTTTGATGGCTTGTTCAATTTCTTTTTCTGATATGGGATTATTTAGGTATTCTATTTGTTCTGCTGTTAATCTAGGCAATTTATATTTTTGTAAATATTCATCCATGTCTCCTAAATTGTTATATTTGTTGTCATATAATTGGGCAAAATAGTTTTTTTAAAATGTATTTAATTGGTTTTTTTTAAACCCTTGTACATCGGTGTATTGTCTCATAGGAGGAAGATTGGTAAGGGTGGGCAATGGGGGTCAAGTGACTTGCCCAGGGTCACACAGCTGGGAAGTGGCTGAGGCCCGGTTTGAACCTAGGACCTCCTGTCTCTAGGCCTGACTCTCACTCCACTGAGCTACCCAGCTGCCCGGGCAAAATAGTTTTTAATGATAGCCTTAATTTTCCCTTCATTAGAGGTGAGGTCTTCCTTTTCATCTTTGATACTGTCAATTTGGTTTTCTTCTTTCCTTTTTTTATTAGATTGACCAGTACTTTGTCTATTTTTTCTGTTTTTTCAAAATACCAGCTTCTAGTCTTATTTATTCATTCAATAGTTCTTTTACTTTCGATTTTATTAATTTCTCCCTTCACTTTTAGTATTTCTAATTTAGTTTTCATCTGGGGGTTTTTAATTTTCTTGCTTTCTAATTTTTTAAGTAGCATGCCCAATTCATTAATCTCTGTCCTCCTTAATTTGTTAATATATGCACTCGAGGATATAAATTTCCCCCTGAGTACTGCCTTGGCTGCATCCCACAGAGTTTCGTAGGATGTCTCATTTATTGTCATTCTCTTCAATGAAATTGTTGATTGTTTCTATGATTTCTTCTTTGACTAATTGGTTTTGGAGAATCATATTGTTTAATTTCCAATTGGTTTTTGATTTGCCTGTCCAGGTGCCCTTACTAATTATTATTTTTATTCATTATGATCTGAGAAGGTTACATTTATTATTTCTGCTCTTTTGCATTTATTTGCAATGTTTCTATGTCCTATTACATAGTCAATCTTTGTGAATGTACCATGTGCAGCTGAAAAGAAGGTGTATTCCTTTTTGTCCCTATTTATTTTTCTCCACATGTCTATTAAATCTAATTTTTCTAGTACGTCATTCACCTCTCTTACCTCTTTCTTATTTATTTTTTGGTTTGATTTATCTAGATCTGAAAGAGAAATATTTAGCTCTCCCACTAGTATGGTTTTACTATCTATTTCCTTCTTGAGATATGCCAGTTTCTCCTTTATGAATTTGAATGCTATACCACTTGGTGCATGCATATTGAGCCGTGTTATTTCCTCATTGTTTATACATTGTTTATACTGCCTTTAATCACGATTCACCCCTTCTTCTTACACTATTTTCTTTTAAACCTGTGGTTTGCTTTGAGCTGGTATCCCTTATCCCCTCCCTTGATTAACTTCCCTTTCTACCCCGCCTTGTTATTCCCCTCTTTTTATTTTTAAAGGCCTAATGAATTCCCACCCCCTTCTTCTCCCCTCCCTTTTTTGACCTCCCCACTCCCCTACTCCCCTTGCTTTATCCCTTCTGACTTTCTCAGTAGGGTTAGATAGAGTTTTTTATCCCAATGGATAATATAGCTACTCTTCTCTCTCTGGGTTGATTACACTGAGAGTAAGGTTTAAATATTACCTCTTAATGCTCTCTTCCTCTTCTTCTTATAATAGTATTTATCCCCTCCTGTTCCCAAGCCCTCTTTGTGTGTAATAGAATATCCTATTTTTCTTATTCACTCAAATTTCTCTTGGTGTCCCCTACTATTCCCCCCCTTCTTTCTCACCCCCATGTCATCTTAGACCATTTAGTATTCTGTCCTCTCCCTATGAATTATTCTTCTGATTGCTATAATAGTGAATATTATAATAGTGAATAGAGTTCACTACAGAGAATTATACATAGCATTTCTCCACATAGGAATACAGATAATTAGATCTTATTATAACCCTTAAAGAGGCAAATTTAAAAAATTATGAGTTTTCTTTCTTTCCCCTCTGTTTCTTATTTAACTTTTCATGTTTCTCTTGATTTTTGTGGTTGGATATCAAACTTTCCATTTAGTCCTGGTCTCTTTTGTGCAAATACTTGGAAATATTCAATTTTGTTGAATGCCCATACTTTCCCCTGGAAGTATATAGTGAGTTTCGATGGGTAGTTGATCCATGGCTGAAGGCCCAGCTCTCTTGCCTTTCTGAATATCGTATTCCAAGCTTTGCGGTATTTTAGCGTGGAGGCTGCCAGATCCTGTGTGATCCTGATTGGTGCTCCTTGATATTGTCTCTTTCTGGCTTCTTGTAATATTTTTCTTTTATTTGAAAGCTCTTGAATTTGGCTATTATATTCCTGGGTGTTGCCATTTCTGGGTTTAGTGTAGAGTGTGATCTATGGATCCTTTCAATGTCTATATTGCCCTCTTGTTGTAGAACTTCAGGGCAACTATTCTGAATAATTTCTTTTAGTATGGAGTCCAATTTTCTGTTAATTTCTGCTTTTTCTGGAAGACCAATGATTCTCAAATTTTCTCTTCTCGATCGGTTTTCTTGGTCTGTCACTTTCTCATTGAGACGTTTCATGTTTCCTTCTACTTTATCAGTCTTTTGACTTTGTTTTATTTGTTCTTGTTGTCTTGAGAGATCATTAGCTTCTAATTACTCAATTCTAGCCTTTAGGGACTGGTTTTTGGCTATAATCTTTTGGTTTTCAACTATGATCTTTTTGTTTTCCTTTTCAGTCTTGTCATTTCTGGTGTTCAATTTGCTTATCAGTTCATTTGATTTCTGAGCCTCACTTTCTAATTGCAAAATTCTGCCTTTTAAACTATTATTTTCTTGCCAGATCTCTTCCATCTTTTTCATCATCTCTGATTTGAACTCTTCAATAGCTTGTGACCAGTTTTCATTGTTTTGGGAAGGTCTGGATATGATTACTTGTTTTTCCTCCTCTGTTGTCTGGATTTTCTCTGTGTAAAAGTTGTCGAGTGTTCCAGAGTTCTTCTTGATAATCTTTCTCCTCTGGGCTTCCCAATTTTGGCTTGCCATTATTGTTAGCCCAGCGCCTTCTGCGCTTTATTCTCACACTCAGGGTCTGTCTGTGATATATGGGGTCCTGAGTTTTCAGGTCTTGTTGTTCTCGGGGTCGAGCCTCCTGGTCATCCCTGGTCTGCCCCTCTGCCCAAGGCTCCTTCAGCAGTCTCAGAGCTCTGCTTCCACAGCCATGCTCCCGTCTGCACAGGGTCCCCACTTGCAGTTCAAGCCTGCACTCAAGATCTTTGTCTGCGCCTAGGGCACTGCCTTCACCCGCACAGACGCTCAGGAAAGTCTGTGCTCATTCTTTAGCCTCTTGGGGTCTTAAGTCTTGCTGTTCTCAGGAACAAGCCCAGGAGCTGCCAGTGACTTAATGGGTGCCCCAAACCTGCTTTCAGTCTTGTGCGCTGGCCTCTGAGTTGTACGTGGTGTGGGGGTGGGGGAGGGGCTTCTTCCGCTAGCTTTTTAGTGAGAGCTGTTTCACCCCTTTATAGCGTGGAAATGCCCTGATTCCATGTACCTTCAATGCTGCACCCTGTTGTGGGGTCCATTCGTTTATCTGGATTCAGTTTTATGTCCCCTTGAGGAGTCCTGAAGGCTTTGGTTAGGAGAGATCAAGCAGTGCTGCTCCTTACTCTGCCACCATCTTAATCAGAAGTCTCTCTGTTCATTTTTTTGAGGATGATATATGATGGGTCAGGAATTATATTTTCCTTGGGATGTAATTCTTCTGGCCCTGGTGATTTAAACTCATTGATAGCAACTAGATGTTCTCTCACTACCTTTTTACTCATTTAATTTCCAATTTCTTGGTTGCCAGGTTTGAGCTATATTTTCCAGTTTAATGATCATCTACATTGGTAAAGAAAGCAAAATGAAAATATGAGTTCAGGAGCACTCATTTCTTTTTGTTACCCATTCTTATCATCAATCTATACTAAGCATTGTTCTATCCCTTTCTTAATCTTTTCCTTGCTCTCAACCTAGATTTTAAAAGCTTCATTTTCCTGAATTCATCTAGATAATATTTAGATTTTCTAATCAACCCTGAAATTATTTTCAGAAATATGCTTGTACATGCTTTTAGCTCCTTCATATGACCTTCTCAAAACCATGTTTGTCAACGAAATCTCTAGTCATTAATGTCATAATCTTTAGACTATACAGGTCAAACTTTTCTTCTTGATCAAAATGATCTGTTTTATGTAGCAACAAAAATCTACTTTTAAAAGTTTTCCATCCCTAATAAACTTTTATGTTATGGAATCTTGTAAATCTAAGGGGCATATCAGGCTTTCCTTTCTCGTCTGAAGTTGGGATCTAATTGATAGTAGTATTGAAAATACCATATGTGATCTCTAGGCCTCATTTCTTACCCAGGAATTTGTAATCCTGTAAAATGCTTTCTTAATTTCTATATTTATACTTTTTATCTTTACTAAGGGTAGTGGTCCTTGGCTTTCAAAGATTTTTTTTTTACTTTGTCCCCATACATTCTTTTTTTAAAAAATTTATTAATATTCACTTTTTAGTAAAGTTAACATGGTTACATGATTCATGCTCTGACTTTCCCCTTCACCCCTCGCCCTCCCACCTCCCCTGGCCAATGCACATTTCCCCTGGTTTTAACATGTGTCATTGATCAAGACCTATTTCCACATTGTTGATCATGGCATTGATGTGGTAGTTTCGAATCAAAATCCCCAATCATGTCTGCCTCAACCCATGTGTTCAAACAGCTGCTTTTCTTATGTATTTCCACTCTTGCAATTCTTCTGAATGTGGGTAGCATTCTTTTCAATAAATCCCTTAGAATTGTCCTGGATCATTGCATTGTTGCTAGTAGAGAAGTCCATTACATTCTATTTTACCACAGTGTATTGGTCTCTGTGTACAATGTTCTTCTGGTTCTGCTCCTTTATCTCTGCATCAGTTCCTGGAGGTCTTTCCAGTTCACCTGGAACTCCTCTAGTTTATTATTCCTTTGAGCACAACAGTATTCCATCACCAGCATATACCACAGTTTGTTCAGCCATTCCCCAATTAAAGGACATACCCTCCTTTTCTAGTTTTTTTGCCACCACAAAAAGCACAGCTATAAATATTTTTGCACAAGTCTGTTTATCTATGATCTCTTTGGGGTACAAACCCAACAATGGTATGGCTGGATCAAAGGGCAGGCATTCTTTTATAGCTCTTTGAGCATGATTCCAAATTGCCAGCCAGAATGGTTGGATCAGTTAACAACTCCACCACCAATGCATTAATATCCCAATTTTGCCGTATCCCCTCCAGCATACATTACACTCCTCTTCTTCATTTTAGCCAATCTGCTAGATGTGAGGTGATACCTCAGAGTTGTTTTGATTTGCATTTCTCTAATTATTAGAGATTTAGAACATTTTCTCATGTGCTTATTGATACTTTTGATTTCTTTACCTGAAAATTGCCTATTCATGTCTCTTGCCCATTTATCACTTGGGGAATGGTTTGGTTTTTTTAAACAATTGATTTAACTCCTTCTATATTTGAGTAATTAGACCCCTGTCAGAGTTTTTTGTTATAAAGATTTTTTCCCAATTTGTTGTTTCCCTTCTGATTTTGACTACATTATTTTTGTTTGTACAAAAGCTTTATAGTTTAATATAACTAAAACCATTTAATTTGCATTTTGTAATTTTCTCTAACTCTTGCTTAGTTTTAAAATCTCTCCTTTCCCAGAGATCTGACAGGTATACTATTTTGTGTTCACTTAACTTATTTATAGTTTCTCTCTTTATATTCAAGTCATTCAGCCATTCTGAATTTATCTTGGTGTAGGGTGTGAGATGTTGATCTAAACCTAATCTCTCCCATAATGTTTTCCAAATTTCCCAGCAGTTTTTGTCAAATAGTGGATTCATGTCCCAAAAGTTAGGCTCTTTGGGTTTATCATACAATGTCTTGCTGAGGTCACTTACCCCAAGTCTGTTCCACTGATCCTTCCTTCTGTCTCTAAGCCAGTACCATACCATTTTGATGACCACTGCTTTATAGTATAGTTTTATATCTGGTACTTCTAGGCCCCCTTCCTTCACATTTTTTCATAAGTTCCCTAGATATTCTTGATCTTTTGTTATTCCAAATGAAATTTGTTATAGTTTTTTCTAATTCAGTAAAGAAGTTTTTTTAGTATTTTGATAGGTATGGCACTAAATAGATAAATTAATTTGGGTAATATGGTCATTTTTATTATGTTAGCTCATCCTAACCATGAGCAATCAATGTTTTTACAATTGTTTAGATCTAGTTTTATTTGTTTGGAAAGTGTTTTGTAGTTGTTTTTGTATAATTGCTGTGTTTGTTTTGGAAGATAGATTCCTAAGTATTTTATGTTGTCTAGGGTGATTTTAAATGGTATTTCACTTTCTACCTCTTGATGCTGTGATGTGTTGGAAATATATAGAAACGTTGATGATTTATGTGCATTTATTTTGTATCCTGCAACTCTGCTAAAGTTGATTATTTATATAAGCTTCTTAGATGATTTTCTAGGATTTTTTAAGTATACCATCATATCATCTTGAAATAGTGAAGGTTACATTTATTATTTCTGCTCTTTTGCATTTGTTTGCAATGTTTCTATGCCCTATTACCTGGTCAATCTTTGTGAATTTACCATGTGAAGCTGAAAAGAAAGTGTATTTATTTTTGTCCCTATTTATTTTTCTCCACATGTCTATTAAATCTAATTTTTCTAGTACGTCATTCACCTCTCTTACCTCTTTCTTATTTATTTTTTGGTTTGATTTATCTAGATCTGAAAGAGAAATATTTAGCTCTCCCACTATTATGGTTTTACTATCTATTTCCTTCTTGAGCTATGCCAGTTTCTCCTTTATGAATTTGGATGCTGTACCACTTGGTGCATACATATTGAGCACTGTTATTTCCTCATTATCTATACTGCCTTTAATCAGGATGTAATGACCTTCCCTGTCTTTTTTAATCATATCTATTTTTACTTTGGCTTTGTCAGAAATCATAATAGCCACTCCTGCCTTCTTTTTCTCATTTGAAGCCCAAAAGACTTTGCTCAAGCCTTTTACCTTAAACTTGTGTATATCCACCCGCTTCATATGTGTTTCTTGTAAACAACATATGGTAGGATTTTGGTTTCTGATCCACTCTGCTATTTGCTTCCGTTTTATGAGTGAGTTCATCCATTCACATTCAGAGTTTAAATTATTAGTTGTGTATTCCCTGACATTTTGGTATCCTCTCCTAGTTCTACCCCTTCTTCTTAAACTATTTCCTTTTAAACCAGTGGTTTGCTTTAAGCTAGTAACCCTTGTCCCCTCCCTTTATTAATTTCCCTTTTTACTCCTTCCCTTATTATTCCCATCTTTTTATTTTTAAGGCCCTCTACCCTCCCTTTTTTGAACTCCCCACTCCCCTGCTCCCCTTGGTTTATCCCTTCTGACTTTCTCAGTAGTGTTAGATAGAGTTTTATATCCCAATGGATAATATAGCTATTCTTCCCTCTCGGGGTTAATTACACTGAGAGTAAGGTTTAAATATTACCCTTAATTCTCTCTTTCTCTCTTTCTTTTAATAGTATTCATCTCTTTCCCTTTCCATGCCCTCTTCATGTGTGATAGATTATCCTATTTTTCTCATTCATTCAAGTTTCTCTTGGTGTCCTCTAGTATTCACCCCCCTCTTTCCCACCCCCCCATATCATCTTAGACCATTTAGTATTCCATCCTCTCTCTTTGTATAATTCTTCTGATTTCTATAATAGTGAATTCTATAATAGTGAATAAAGTTCACTACAGAGAATTATACATAACATTTCTCCACATAGGAATACAAATATTTAGATCTTATTGAAGCCCTTAAAGAGGGAAATTTAAAAAATACAAGTTTTCTTTCTTTCCCCTCTGTTTCTTACTTACCTTTGTATGTTTCTCTTGATTTTTGTGGTTGGATATTAAACTTTCCATTTAGTCCTGGTCTTTTCTGTGTAAATACTTGGAAATCTTCTATCTTGTTGAATGCCCAAACTTTCCCCTGGAAGTATATAGTTAATTTTGATGGGTAGGTGATCCTTGGTTGTAGACCCAGTTCTCTACTGAATATCATATTCCAAGCTTTGTGATCTTTTAGTGTGGATGCTGCCAGATCCTGTGTGATCCTGATTGGTGCTCCTTGATATTTGAATTGTCTCTTTCTGGTTTCTTGTAAGATTTTTTCTTTTATTTGGAAGCTCTTGAATTTGGCTATTATATTCCTGGGTGTTGCCATTTCTGGGTTTAGTGTAGAGTGTGATCTATGGATCCTTTCAATGTCTATATTGCCCTCTTGTTGTAGAACTTCAGGGCAATTTTGCTGAATAATTTCTTTTAGTATGGAGTCCAATTTTCTATTAATTTCTGCCTTTTCTGGAAGACCAATGATTATCAAATTGTCTCTTCTAGCCCTGTTTTCTTGATCTGTCAATTTCTCATTGAGGTATTTCTTGTTTCCTTCTATTTTATCAGTCTTTTTGCTTTGTTTTATTTGTTCTTGCTGTCCTGAGAGATCATTAGCTTCTGATTGCTCAATTCTAGCCTTTAGGGACTGGTTTTCGGTTATAATCTTTTGATTTTTGACTATAATCTTTTGGTTTTCCTTTTCAATCTGGTCATTTCTGGTCTTCAGTTGACTTGCCTCACTTTCCAATTGTGTAATTCTGCCTTTTAAACTGTTATTTTCTTGCCAGATCTCTTCCATCTTTCTCATCATCTCAGATTTGAACTCTTCAATAGCTTGTGACCAGTTTTCATTATTTTGGGAAGGTTTGGATGTGATTACTTGTTTGTTCTCCTCTGCTGTTTGCTCTGCTGTCTGGAATTTCTCTGTGTAAAAGTTGTCCAGTGTTACAGACTTCTTCTTGATGATCTTCCTCTTTTGGGGTTCTTGTCTTTAGCTTGCCATTGTTAGCCCTGCGCCCTCTCAGGTTTATCCTTACACCCAGGGTCTGTTTGCACTCTCTAGGCTCCTGTAGTCTCAGATCTAGTTGTTCTCAGGGTTAAACCTCCTGTCCAAGTCTGTTCTTGAACTCAGGATCTGATTCTGCTCCTGCACTCATTATCCATGGATACGAGAGCCTGAGCTTGCGCCTGCTCTCAGGGTCTGTTTTCAAAGTCCGTGCATTCTTTAGCCTCTTTGGGTCTTAAGTCTTGCTGCTCTCAGGAACAGGCCCTGGTGACCCCAGGTAGCTGCCAAGGATTTAATGCTTGCCCCAAGCTTACTCTAGCTCTTGTGCACTGGCTTTGGCACTGTAGGTGGTGTGGTTTGAGGCAGGGGCTTGCTCAGCTTGTGTTTTAGTGAGAGCTGTTTCAACCCCTTATAGCATGGAAATTCCCCAATTCCATGTACCTTCAAAACTGCACCCTTTTGTGGAGTCCCTTCATTTCTCTGGATTAGTTTTTATGTCTTCTTGAGTAGTCCTATATGTTTTGTTTAGGAAAGATTAAGCAGCTGCTTTTTACTCTGCCGCCATCTTAACCAGGAAGTTGGCATCCCCCCATACATTCTTTAAAAAGATAGATGACCTCACTTTTTTTTTTTTTTAAATTTTTTTTTTTTTTTTATTTTAAACCCTTAACTTCTGTGTATTGACTTATAGGTGGCAGAGTGGTAAGGGTAGGCAATGGGGGTCAAGTGACTTGCCCAGGGTCACACAGCTGGGAAGTGTCTGAGGCCAGATTTGAACCTAGGACCTCCTGTCTCTAGGCCTGGCTCTCAATCCACTGAGCTATCCAGCTGCCCCCTGACCTCACTTTTGTTTGTGCTATGTTGTCAAAAGGCTGCTTTGGTCCCCATTTATAGAGTCTCTAAGTAACACTATCATTCTTTTTTTTCTACCATTACTGAATATACTCACTCAACATAGAATAGTGCCCAAGATGGAACCAAAGGTGTCATAGCATTGAATCATAAAATAACATCTAAGAACCAAAAATTGAGGGTCATCCAAATAACAGTGGAAAAATATGAATGTGAGCAGGGGTAGCTTGTTAATATCAAAGAATTTTATATAAGAAGCAACATAAAATGTAACTTCAAATGGGGTCTATGAGAAATAAAACGAGATAGCCTCATTAATATTAGGCTAATTCTTTTTTTAAACTCTTCTCCTTTTGGGATTGTGCAAAGATTTTTAGTAGTTGCATGGAAAGTTTAAGATAGTTTAGGATGCTTTCAGTTCCCTGGCTCTGGGTTATCTTTGGTTAGCTTTAACTTCAAATGGAAAATTGTTAACTAGACAACTAGAATTCGTTAGTGCTGCTCTGCCATTGGTTTATGCCCTCCTCAATGAAAGTTAGGGATAGTCAACAGATCACACACCACTTACACTTTCACATTCATCTCAATTCTCAATCTTTTGCAATTTGATAACCTATTACTTTTTTGAAGCAATTCTCTTAAAGGTAACACATTTGGTGCCCTTTTTTCAGTCATTTTCTTCTACCTCTGCAATTTTTAGTACTGTTCACTTGGTGACTTTTTCTTTCTGAATGTCTCATCCTTACTTGATTTTTGTAACATTTTCTTTACTTTTCACCTTCTACCTACCTTATCATACCTTTAAAGTTGCCCATGTTGAATTATCCATTATCTACCTCTTATCATTTAAGAATGGCTATGTTCCAAGTTGGGACATTTGCTTGGTATTGTAGATAGAGGGCTGGTCCTGAAGTCAGAAAGATTCATCTTCCTAAATTCAAATCTGACCTCAGACCTTTACTAGCTATGTGATACTGTACTTAACTTAATTCTGTTCACCTCATTTACTCATTCATAAAATGAGCTGAAGAAGGAAAAGGCAAACCACTCCAGTATCTTTGCCAAGAAAATTTCAAATGGGATTAGGAGAATGGAATGGAATGAATGCAAAATACTCCCAGGTCTCTCTTGGGTTCTTTTTCCTTTTAAAAACAAAATGAACAAACAAATAAAAATGTTTTTATTGCCTCTAACATAAAAATGCAAACTCCCCAGCCTGGCTTTTAAGGTCCTTCACAATCTGACTACAAAATCTGTTCCTGGTATTCAACATTCCCTCTCTTACTGCTTTATATTTACCATTAGAATCACCCCTGTGAAAGGACCAATGTTTTCTTCCCCTTAATTGCCTGGCTTCCCTGACATAACTTACTGCTTACACTCAATCACCAGACAACTTCCTTCCCGTACAGCTTTTCTAGTGGCTTCCCTGATCCAGGTTCACCATGGTCTAACCTCCCCTTTGCTTCTCATGAAATCTAATTGATCTCAGATTTTCTAATTTTTCTGGCTTATGGAGACAAAGGGCAAGGGTTGGATGGAGGTGGAATGGTAGCTCATATAGTGAAATTAAGTGCCACTGAATCCTTACTGCATATTCTTGATGTTAGAGCAAAGAAACAACATCCTTTGTTAAATATTTAGTAATCTGCCCAAACATCTCATTTCTACATCTAACCTGAGCTAAGCCAACAATACCACCATACTTGGAATATTCTCTCTCCTCTTCTTCGTCTTTCATACATGTTATCTATCTTCAGTATTATGCTCAGATACCTTTTATTCTGCATATCCCTGCTCCCCCAGTTTTTAGTGCTCTTTCACCTCAGATTTCCTGAGGTTTATTCAAAAAAATATAATATATTCCACTCCTTTTGACAAAAAGCAAACTCCTTAAGGGATAAGACTATGAGTATAACCACTTACATAGAACAGGTGCCTAATAAATGATTGTTCAATTGGATTGATGATCTAAGCCCTGGGGTGATTTTATTTCATCTTGCTTTTATTTACTTTGGGCATTTCAGTGCTCATCATCACTTCATTGGAAAGATTACAAGAGAAAAAAAATTAAACTTAAATTAAATTTTCTTTTTTAATAACAATTCCAGGGAAAGATATTAAAATATAAGATTTATTTAAAAAATACTAAAATTAGATTTTAGAATTACCTGTGGGTTTAATTTTTCATTTTATATCCATTCCATTTATTCTTTGCCTTTTCCATGTGACAAATAAATATTCAAGAAATAGGACCATAAAATTTAGAGCTGGATTTGTTAATGAATTTCATATGTTTTTATGGATAATTCTAAATATTCCATTATTTATCACATTAAAAGCGATTTTGTCTGGAATATTAAACTGACATTCTTATTCATTCAATAAATATTTATTGAATTTATTTTCCTAACACTTCAGTTTCTCTGTGATATATTTAATGTGTAAATGTTACACTAGCATAATTACAAAAGAAGTACAAATTGGATTTGCTAGATTTTAAGCTCATTGAGGACAGGTAATAAGTCATCTTTAATTTTTTTATTTTTTAAATCTCCATCAACACCAAGACAATGCTTTGTTAAGGGCAAACTTAATAAAAGTTTGTTGAATGCATGATTATCAAACTGAATCTAGCCCTAATAAAAAAAACCCCAGTTGTACACAACAGTTTATTAAAGAGAAAAAATATAGTTTATTGATCCTGTATGAAAGAATCACTCACTTTTTAAAATATAAAAGTAGCAGCAAATATTTCAGTAAGACAGTTGGAGAGATTTGAATATTTAAGATATACTGGCAATGGATTCTTATATATATCCTAGTTGAATGTCATTATTTCCATTTCTCTGGTGACCAGATATTTAGCAGAACTTCTTATTCTCATTTTTTTTTAGACCCTTGTACTTCAGTGTATTGTCTCATAGGTGGAAGATTGGTAAGGGTGGGCAATGGGGGTCAAGTGACTTGCCCAGGGTCACACAGCTGGGAAGTGGCTGAGGCCGGGTTTGAACCTAGGACCTCCCGTCTCTAGGCCTGACTCTCACTCCACTGAGCTACCCAGCTGCCCTCTTATTCTCATTTTTAAATCAACTTACATACTATGTGCCATGGTAAGTGTTCCAATTGCTAGAATAAGTGGTTTTTTTTAAAATGAATTTAGGTTTGTAGCTTAGGGTATTAGAAAGTATCCATAGTAATTGGGAAGATGTCTGCATGCTCTCTGAATCCAGAATCGTAAATCGTAAGTGACTTTAGAATGCTCGAAATCTTAAAAGCCATTACATAATTATTGAAGCATACTTCTTTTCAATTTACTTTATTTTTATTTGTATGTACAGGTATGTTTTCTTTTACAACTTGGCTAACATGGAAATAAGCTTTGCATGACTTCACACATATAATCTATATCATATTATGTGCCTTCTTAATGGATGGGGGGTACTAGAGGAAGGGAAAAGATTTAGAACTCCAAATTTCTAAAAATGGGCATTCATTAAAAATAATAAATTAGGAAATATTTAATGAATACATTTTAAAAATTAATTTAAAATGTATTAATAATAGTCTTAATGCAAATTCCTCTGGGATTGGTCCAGAATTAACTTAAACTTCCTCTTGCCACTGGACACTTGAGTATTTTTTTCACTTCCTTTCTTTCCATAAAGCTGTCTTCTAGCATGTTGTCCTACTGGCATTAATGGATTCCTATATTTTCATTTTTTTCTTTATCAAAAAGAGAGAGAAATCAATTTCTTTGCAATTTGTGAAGATTGTAAAGTTTACTAAAATAATAGCTGAAATAGTGAACAAATGAGAGTCCACTAATCTTTCATTTAATTTAAGCTATTTTTCTAATTACATTTCTCACAAAACTTTAAGGAAATAATGAGAAGTTCAGGATTGTTCTCTGTGTTTTGCCTTTCACTGTATAAGGAACATACGTGACATGTCAAATAGAGGTGAGGAAATGGAGATAAAAACAAAATTTCAGGGATTGTATAAGTTTAATTTTTTAAATTCAGTAAAATCAACATGTATTTCAGTGTGTTTGTTACACTTAAAATACATTGTATTCAGTATGACAGAAGCTTATATCTTTCATATAAGTATGAGACAGTCAAGACTTTGGAATCAAAGGATCTAGATTTGGATTATAGCAGTTCTGCTTCTATTTACCTGTGTTACCTTAGGCAAATTACTTAACATCCCTGGGCTTCCTTATCTGTAAAATGAGGGGCTGGACTATATGATCCTTAAAGTCCTTAACAGGTCAAAATCTATGATTCTCTGACTGTAATTGAAAAGATAATTTTACTTAATTTCTAATGAAATATTCAAATGTTTTAATGAATCATTGGTCTAATAAAGAATTTAGGACTCTATTCAAAGCCTCAGTAGCTTCTTCATCATGACTGATAAATGAGAGCTACTCAAAGAGCTTATTATTAAAGAAGCCCAACTTAGGATAAAGAAGAATGAATTATGAAAATCATACTTACTGTGATCACTTGTGAAGTAATATCTAACAGTTTTACCAGTGAAACCAAGAGAAAAAAATCCTTCTGTATTAGTCTAAGAGATTGTTACAGGATGATCACAGTCTATTCTGTTGACCTGGCAATCCTTTACTGGCATTATATGACATAGTGAACTCAACAGTGTAAGTCGATGTCCCTGAGTAGAATGTGTCAAGAAAGGAGCTAAATATCAATTAAAAGAAAGACAATGTTGTAGGCCTGTGAACCTTATGCAGTATACCAGTATTATGCCAACAAACTGAATCACTCCATTTGAATTGTTTTAGGAAGATTTGGCAAGATAAGATACCTGACACTGAGGGCCTTTCTCAGGCTGTACTCTGAAGCATTCAAACTCTTCTTCAGACATCGCAACTGTGATGGACTAGCCACTATGTTCGAATGTCAAGCATTTAGTTACTTAAAAGACTAGTTTACAAATAACTCACTCTAGGCATGGGCTCAAATGGAGGTCAGAGGAATGATAGGACACTCTAAAGGTCTCTCTGAAGAATTTCTGGCACCTAAGGAATGTCTGAAAAAGTTGTGGTATATGATTATAATTGAATACTATTGTGCCATAAGAAATGGCCAAGAAAATTATGACAAAAAATATCTGGAAATCCTTATATGAAGTGAGGTAAAGTGAATCAGGCAGAATCAGGAGACTGTTGCCCACAGTAACAGTAGTGTATGATGATAAACTGTGAATGACTTAACTATTATCAACAATGGAAAAGTCCAGGACAACTCCAGGAGACATATGATAAAAAATGCTATCCATTGTCATAAAAGAACTGATGAAGTTTGAATGCAGATTGAAACATTATCCTTCACTTTATTTCCTCCATGAATTTTCCTCTAGCATAAGCAATATGTGTCTTCTTTTACAATTTCATGAACATGGAAATATGTTTAGTATGATAACACATGTATGACCTATATAATAATACTTCCCATCTTGTGGAGGATGGGGAGAGAGAGAGAACACGGATCACAAAATGTCAGAAAATGATTAACGAAAACTGTATTGAGGGGCAACTGGGTAGCACAGTGGATTAAGAGTCAGGCCTAGAGATGGGAGGTCCTAGGTTCAAATCCGGCCTCAGATACTTCCCAGCTGTGTGACCCTGGGCAAGTCACTTGACCCCCATTGCCCACCCTTACCACTCTTCCACCTATGAGCCAATACACAGAAGTTAAGGGTTTAAAAAAAAAGGTAAAAAAATTGTATTGATATTTAATGTAGAAAAATAAAAAAAAAGAATTTTGGTAGGGATTTAAGACATAGGAGACTCTGGCATAGACATTTCTAAGATGGTATACTCATATCCAGGAAGACACTGAGTTTTATGAGCAAAGTAGAATTGCAATAGCTCAAAAGAAATAAGAGATGTGCAAATTTAAAGACATCTCTGTTCCAAATGTTCATGTGGGCTACTTATGCCTAACTTGGGAGCCTTCCAAATTTATATTGGTTTGATCAGCCATAGGTGGACACATTCTATATTGACTATGAAATAGTGATGTCATTTTGGTCCTCTTCCAGGGTGAAGGAAAACAACCGAAATGATCACAAAGTAATGAATTCCATAGTGTAAGTCAGTTTTCTAGAGTAGAACATTAAGAAAAAAAAACTGAGAGCTGAAAGAAAAAGCAATTTAGAAATTGAGCACACAACTTTTAATTGATCTAGTCTTAATATACGTTAACATTTCCTTTAGCTCATTTTAAAGATTAATCATGGATGGTGATCAGTTTTTTCCTCCTAATTTTAACTCGTTATGGGGAATGCTTCCATTTAATTTCTGCTCCAATGCCTCATGGTACTATAAAAACAATGAAACAGCAACTGAAAGGTTACAACAAATTATTTTTTGAAAGTTTTGGGCAATCAGTGGAATTCCTTGGTACTAGAAAAAGGAGAAATGCCTGCATATCCATAAAGGGAAGAGGATAGTGGTTACCAACTATGTCAGGAGGCTTGGCAATGTACTATATATCTGCCATCAAAGGAATGAAGTTTGGAGAAGCTCATCATTAAAAGATTGGCCACTCTCATTAAAACTTCTAACAAGGCATAGGATTTATAATCTAATATGAACTTCATTAGCTGTAGTCTCTAAAGAAAGTAGGACAATATTCCAGCAGTCATTGTCACAGAACATGAGTTGGAAAGGACCAAAAAGGACCCTTTTGGCCAACTCTGCTTTAAAGATATCAGTGAGGGAGAGTGTACTATTCCCCCAGGTAACAAACTATTTTTGAATTATTCTAATTTGGGGGAATCATTTCACACATCAGTTTCAAAATTTCCTCTTTGTAGTTCTGTCTTCTGCTTCTGACTTAGCCTTCCAGAACCAAGCAGAAATTAATCTCTCTTTCACTTTATTGCTTTTCAGATACTTGAGGACAACTCTCATTTTCTCCCTTTTTTCCCTCTTCTTCAAGCTAAACATTCCCAGTTCCTTCATTTATTCTTCACAAGCATGTACCTGAGTCCCTTTGTCTTGGTTTCTTTCTGTGAAACCATTCTAGTTTATAAACCTCCTTCCTAACATTTGACGCTCTGACCTCGATTGAACAAAATTCTCTAAATGCAGTGGTTTCACTTGAACCCATTCCCCCATTAGTAATGAATGAAAATCCAACCTCACATAAAGGCAGCTAGGTGGCATAGTGGATAGTGTTGGCCCTGGAATTAGGAGGACCTGAGTTCACATCTAGGGTCAGATGCCTGCTACCTCCATGACCTTAGATAAATTACTTAACCCTGTTTGCCTCAGTTTCCTCATTCTCATCATAAAATGAACTGGAGAAGGAAATGGCCAACCACTCTATTATCTTTGCCAAGAAAACCCCAAAAGAGGTAACAAAGAATCGGTTAACCAACTAAATAACAACCTCTCTTAAAACTTCACTAAGTTATAATTAGTTTATTTAGCTAGTATAGCACACTATTGGATCATATTGAACTTTAATCCATTGAATCTCCCAAATTTATTTCAGACAGTCACCTTCCTAGGCCATTTTTCCTCCATCTCCTACTTCTAAAGTTAATTTTTTTAAACAAAATGAAAGCTTTTACATTTATCCCTAGCAAATTTCATCTGATTGGGTTTTGCCCAATATTATAACCCATTGGATATATCATGTAATCTATTTTGGCTCTGTGTCAACTGCAAATTTGATAAACATCTCAGCTGTACCTTTATCCATATTCTATTATAAATTTATTTAGTACAGACAGCAATAACAATAATATCTGAGATTCATATGGTGTTGTAAGATTTGTAAAGTGTTTTAAATTATTTTTTTCATTTTATCTTCCTAACAACTCTAAGAGATAAATGTTTTACAGAAGAGAAAACTGATTGAAAACCAATTGATTTAGTTACTTGCCCAAGAAAACATAACTAGTCAATGTTGAAATGAAATTTGAAGGCAGGGCTTTCTGACTCAAGGTCTAGTATTCTATCCATTGTACCATCTAGCTATGTCTAATTAATTTATTAATGGTGATAAATAAAAAAGAATCACTTGAAGGAAATTATTTATTATAGAGGAATTGAAGTGGATATTTTAAATTATAATAGAAGGAGTACTAGATATAGGCAAAGGACTCATTTCAATTATCAGTTCTGATGTTTATTTTATTCATGCTCTTGGACAAAACCCTTTGCATCTTTGGGACTCAGTTTTCTCTGATGCAAAAGGAAGGTGAGGGGGTTGGACCAAATAATTTCTTACAGTTCCAAAGCTGTGGTCCTACAAGAGCAAGAGGAACCTATAAAATGTTTCTCACAGGTATTCTGTGGATACACTATGAACATCAATAAACCAAAGTTATGAATTAGTCTAAACATTTTGAAAATTATAACTGTAATCCAGAAGTCTTTGGGTCAGGTTATGGTAAGTCAAAGAGAAAAGAAAGTGTCAAATGTGTGACTATCAGTTGGAGAATGGTTGAATAATTATTGATGAATTGAATATTATTGTACTATGAAAATGAAGCTGTCCAGCAGCTTCACGAAGATTCCTAGTGGGTTGGATACTTAGAAAGGGGAACCAAGGACTGAGTGAAAATGGGTTACGGGTTAAGGATTAATGGAAAGAGAACATAAGGAGAGAATAAAGACACGCAGACACAGAAAGTTTTGGTACAAGGTAGACAGACAGCGAGTAAGCTCTGATGGTCAAGAGCTTCATGGTTAGGAGGAGCTCTGATGGTTGAGAGCTCTCTTGCCAACTGATGTCTTGTCACTTTTATTGGGGTTACAACAGTATGGGGGGAAGGGAGAGGCCAGTGGCCTGATACATTAACATTATGAGGTAATCATCATAAAATGCAGACTGCCAAAACCTAAAACAATAAGTAGAGCTAAGATCAGGATCCAGATCTGATATGGCCTAAGGCATCTACTGATGTTTGATACCTATGTTAATTGATCATTGAAGGAAAAGTAAGGAGACTGAGATAACTGACTCTCTTCTGGGGTGTAGCCTTAGGGAAGGGCTAGGGATTTGGCAATTTGACTCAAGATTACAGAGATCAATCATTAGCAGTATAAGGGTTAAGTTTTGAATACTTCTTAAAATAATATCACGATTAATGTATACCTGGATTGCTACAGAAAAAGGGCAAAAGGGAAGATTTGCATGAATTGAATTAATGAACAGAACCAAAATAACAATATATGCAATGACTTAAAGACCTCTGACAAAATGAATTCTTTCGATGAAGTGTGTTTCCATCATTATAACTTGTTAGAGATGATAGATGTTAGATGCAAAATGAGGTTTTTCTTTTTTACATACATCGAATGCATGCAACTGTTTGGTTTAAGTATGCTTATTTATTAATAGAGAGGACCTACTTTGGGGAAGAGAGAATAATGAAGCAAAAGAAGGAGAAGAAGAAAAAGAGAGTTAATGAAACATTTTTAAAAATGCAGAAAAGAGCAGAAAAAGTTTCAGAAGGGAACACTGACAAGTTGATAGTGTTGGTTCTACAATAGAAAACATAATCAAGACAAGATAAAGATACAAAGTTATACTTAATAGAGATTTACTATTTCATACATCTTCCCCTCACCTCAATTGTCTTTGCTTATGTTTGTTTTATAATGGGTTAGAAACTGGGCCTGCAATTTCATTACTAGAGCGAGTTAGCAGTTAAGGAAAAAAGCTCTACAAAAACAGATTTTCTACAACTTGTTTTCTTAGAGTTTTCTGTAGTACTGAAAGGTTAAGGGACTTGCCTATTATCGAATAGCCAGGATTTGTAAGGGACAGGAAAAGAATCCACTTTTTCAAGGGTTTCAAAATTAACTCTCTATCCCCCATGCCATGAAAGTTCATAATTTAAAAGAATGGAAATTTTAAAAAAATACCAGTGTCTCATCAATGTCATTCTCCTTTTAGATTTATGACATATAGATAATGGTGACTTGAATGCACCAAGGGTGGCTGAGTGTTCAATTATACTTTCAAAAAATCAGAATCTAAAAATTCTAGATCTAATTGCTAACTAGAAAGTAAAACTCATGATGCCTTTGGAAGATATGTAAATGAAACATCATATAAGTAGCATTTTCAATAGCCTATTTAGTTATTTGTCCAAAATAAGTTTTAAATTTTAGAAACTGAAATTCCATGGTATTTCTAAAATGCTTAATTCACTAAAATTCCTTTTCAAGGGGGCAGCTGGGTGCCTCAGTGGATTGAGAGCGAGGCCCAGAGATAGGAGGTCATGGGTTCAAATCTGGTCTAAACACTTCCTAGCTGTGTGACCCTGGGCAAGTCACTTGACCCCCATTGCCTAGCCCTTACCACTCTTCCGCCTTAGAACCAATGCACAGTATTGATTTTAAGATGGAAGGTAAGGGTTTAAAAAATAAAATAAAATTCCTTTAAAAATATTTATTATAAATATGTAAACTAAAATTTGTTAAACTTTTAAAAAAGCATTCAAATATGTGACTCATGTAATTGGTAAATATTTAACAAAATAAATAAAAATATGATTAAATAAAGATAACCTCTCACTTAAAAATTATTTAAAAACTCTTACCTTCCATTCTCTAGGCTTGGCTCTCAATCCATTGAGCCACCCATTTACCCCCAATATCTCACTTTTAAACTCTCAACATACAGGCCTGAAAGAATAAGAAAATTTATTCAGACTTTAGTGACTCCCTTTTCTACTTGAGATTTACACAACTATATTAGAACACTTTAGGGGGGAAAATATTAAGATATGGAGAATAATATGTGTGCATAAATGCAAGCCCTGGGGCTAAAATTCCAAATCATATTTGAAATGATATGTTGTGTATCCAGAGAATGGCTATCATGTCCATCCCCTCTCCTTCTCAAGGTTCTGGATGAAACCCTGAGGGCCTGGAGGTGTTAGCATTTCTAATCCTATTGCTCTTAAGTCTCCATTTACAGACTCATCTTTGCCAATGATTATATACTAACATAAATTAGCCAGAAAAATCTGTTTTAGAAAGGGATATTTATTAAAGTGTTTTAATTAAAATAGTTGGTACAAAATATTTCCCTGAGGATTATAGACTTTCTCACTCTTCTGTAGAATCTCAGAAAAAGTAGGTTCAATTTTAGAGTATATGTGACAATGACCCTTGGAAGACCATTTCTTCTCTTCAAAGGGCATTAATAGGTTCCCTTTATGGATGATACCACTTGACGTTAGGCTCATTATATAGGGCTGAAGCTGCTTTTTCCATCAGGAGTCAAATTTATACTCAGCTACTGATTTTGAAATGGCTACCAGTTACTGCTATTCCTATAATACTCTGATATATCGAAAGGAAGTCCAAATATTCCCTAACCTCCAAAATTTATCTTCTCCCCTTCCCCACTTTCCTCCTCCATTCAACAAAAGATGATCTTATAAATTAACGCTTTTCCTTCATTCCAATTAATTCCTTATTAGGGGCTCATTTGTATTATTCTATACTTCAACCTGCCCGACACTAGAAATTTTTGGATTTCAAAATGGTCTGCTATTTTATATAAAGCTCAAAGGTGATGATCAAATTTCTTCTGCAAATACTAACTTACTTCTTTTGAAATGTCATTAATTAATCTACTTAACCCAAGAGTTTCCACTACTTTCAAAATTGATCAAAGACTTTGATATTAAATATTATAATTTATTATACTATAGGTGTTCCAATTAGATTAAGGTCATCATTATATTTAAGGATGATGATTGATTAAATCACTGGCAATGTCTAGACCTTATTCATACCAAGTTCATAATTCTGATTTAATGATTCAGTTAAGAATTCCAAATAACATTCATCTTTAAGATCATTATCGGACCAATAATTGTCTGGAAAGGTCCAAACCCAATCTTGTTTTCATTTACATTTTATGTGGTAATAACAACTCTTTCATCACAAGTATTTTGCTTTAGGTCCAGTTTCAAAGAAATCACCTTTTAACTCCTACATACTTTACCTCCCTCCATTTTTCTACAAAATACCTTATGCAAGTCCATAATTGTGAACATTTTCTCTTGAAATAGTGATTAAAAACCTGTAGCAATGTTAGAGGCTTACCTGTATTCTATTCCTTTGGAACTAGGCTTTTGATGAAAAAATAAATGAATTCCACTATGTCAATACTTTTCCCACCTATAGTCTAAGAGGTATAAGAACCATTCATCTGAGGGAAGGATGTCTTTGGTTCATTTGATAAATGGTTGTGTTGTAAGTGCTTCCTCACATTTCTGGACTGCTGAGATCCAAAATAAACTCCATGTTCTGGACCAGGCCTAAATCAGAACAGTTAAATTGCTTAGTCTCAGTGTTGGAACAGAATGAGACTTAAGAAAACCATATAATATTTTTAACATGAATTTACTGAAAAATAGCATGGAAATAATATTCAGGAAGGAAATAGCATTAATGATATAGTGGGATGTAGATCTTCTTGACTTTGCATTTGCAAAAATGGTGAACCCAGCAGTTTGAGAGGTTCCAGGGTTAAGATGGCGGCAGAGTAAAAAGCAACTGGTTAACCTCTCTTAACCCACACAGATAGGACTCCTCAAGAGGACATAAAAACAAATTCAGATGAATGAAGGGACTCTACAACAGGGATCAGTGTTGAAGGTATATGGGATTGGAGCATTTCCATACTATAAGGGGGTGAAATAGCTCTCACTAAAACGTGAGCTGAGCAACCCCCTAAGTCCCCTCCCCCCATACCACCTAGAGGGCCAAAGCCAGCACACAAGAGTTAGAGCAAGTTTGGGGCATCCATTAAGTCCTTGGAAGCTACCTGGGATCACCAGGGCCTGCTCCTGAGAGCAGTAAGACTTAAGACCCCTAGAGACTAAAGAACGCATGGACTTTGAACACAGACCTTGAGCTCAGGTACAGATGCAGGTACAGATGCAGATCCTGAGTGCAGGCACAGACCTTGGGTGGGGACCCAGTGCAGATGGGTGCATGACTGTAGAAGCAGCACCCTAAGACTGTTAAAGGAGCTTCAGGCAGAAGAACAGGCAAGGGGACAACCAGGAGGCTTCACCCTGGGAACAACTAGACCTGAGACCTCAGGAGCCTAAAGAGAGCAGACAGACCCTGGGCGTGAGGATAAAGCTGAGAGGGCTCTGGGCTAACAATGGCAAGCTAGCCACAAGAACCCCAAAAAGAGAAAGATCAAGAAGAAATCTTTAACACTCAACAACTTTTACGCAGAAAAAAATCCAGAAAACAGAGCAAACAGCAGAGGAGAAAAAATAAGTAATCATATCCAAACCTTTCCAAAAAAATGAAGCTCTTGAAGAGTTCAAATCTGAGATCATGAGAAATATGGAAGAGATTTGGTGAGGGAAGTGGGAAATAGCTCAAAAGGAAATTAACAGGTTAAAAGACAGAAACTCCCAATTGGAGAAAGATGCCCCAAATCAAAAGAATTGACAAGCAAATTGGAGACTAAAATTGAACAGGTAGAAAACAGGATAGACCAAATCAAAAAGGAAAATCAAAAGATTACAGCAGAAAACCAGTCTCTAAAGACAAGAATTGGGCAAGTAGAAGCCAATGATCTCTCAAGACAGGAAGAACAAATAAAGCAAAGTCAAAAGACTAATAAAATAGAACGAAACATGAAATACCTCACTGAGAAATTGACAGATCAAGAAAACAAGTCTAGAAGAGACAATTTGAGAATCATTGTTCTTCCTGAAAAAAGCAGAAATTAATACAAATTTGGACTCCATACTAAAATAAATTATTCATCAAAACTGCCCTGAAGTTCTACAACAAGAGGGCAATATAGACATTGAAAGGATCCATAGGTCACACTTTACACTAAACCCTGAAAAGACAACCCCCAGGAATATAAGAGTCAAATTCAAGAGCTCCCAAGTAAAAGAAAAAATCTTACAAGAAGCCAGAAAGAGACAATTCAAATATCAAGGAGCACCAATCAGGATCACACAGGATCTGGCAGCCTCCACACTAAAAGATCGCAAAGCTTGGAATATGATATTCAGAAAGGCAAGAGAACTGGGTCTACAACCAAGGATCACCTACCATCAAAACTAACTATATACTTCCAGGGGAAAGTATGGGCATTCAAGAAAATTCAAGATTTCCAAGTATTTGCACAAAAGAGACCAGGACTAAATGGAAAGTTTGATATCCAACCACAAAAATCAAGAGAAACATGAAAAGGCAAATAAGAAAGAGAGGGGAAAGAAAGAAAACTCGTATTTTTAAAATTTGCCTCTTTAAGAGCTTCGATAAGATCTAATTATTCATATTCCCATATGGAGAAATGTTATGTGTAATTCTCTGTAGTGAACTCTATTCACTATTATAATATCCACTATTATAGTAATTAGAAGAATTATTCACAGGGAGAGGTTGGAGTACTAAAAGGTCTAAGATGATATAGGGGTGGGTAGGAAAGAGGGGGGTGAATATTAGATGACACCAAGAGAAACTTGAATGAATAAGAAAAATAGAATGTTCTATACCACACAAAGAAGGCATGGGAAGGGAAGGAATGAATACTCTTATAAGAAAGAGAGCAAGAGAGTATTAAGAGGTAATATTTAAACCTTACTCTCAGTGCAATTAAACCTGAGAATAAAGAGTAGCTATATCCATTAGGATATAGAACTCTAACTAACCCTACTGAAAAAGTCAGAAGGGATAAAGCAAGGGGAGCAGGGAAGTAGGAAGGTCAAAAAAGGGAAGGCAGGAAAAGGGGAGGGAACTCATTAGGCCTTAAAAAAAGAGGGGAATAATAAGGGAGTGGGTAGAAAGGGTAGTAAATCAAAGGATGGGACAAGGGTTACTGGTTTAAAAAAAACACCAGTTTAAAAGGAAATAGCCTAAGAAAAAGGGGTAGAAGTAGGAAAGGATACCAAAATGTTGACAAATACACAACTGATAATTATAACTCTGAATGTGAATGGGATGAACTCACCCATAAAATGGAAGCAAATAGCAGAGTGGATTAGAAACCAAAATCCTATCACATGTTGTCTACAAGAAACACATATGCGGAGGGTGATATACACAGATTTAAGGTCAAGGCCTGGAGGAAAATGTTTTGGACTTCAAATAAGAAAAAGAAGGCAGGAGTGGAGATCATGATTTCTGACAAAGCCAAAGTAAAAATAGATATGATTTAAAAAGACAGAGAAGGTAATTACATCCTGATAAAAGGCAGTATAGACAATGAGGAAATAACAGTGCTCGATATGTATGCACCAAATGACCTAGCATCCAAATTCCTAAAGGAGAAACTGGCAGGGCTCAAGAAGGAAATAGATAGTAAAACCATACTAGTGGGACATCTAAATATTCCTCTTTCAGATCTAGATAAATCAAACCAAAAAATAAATAAGAAAGAGATAAGAGAGGAAATTAAGGCAATCATTAAAAACTATTTTGCCGAATTATATGGCAATAAATATAGCAATCTAGGTGAGATGGATGAATATTTACAAAATATAAATTGCCTAGATTAACAGCAGAAGAAATAGAATACCTAAACAATCCCGTATCAGAAAAAGAAATTGAACAAGCCATCAAAGAACTCCCTAAGAAAAATCACCAGGGCCTGGTAGATTCACAAGTGAATTCTACCAAACATTCAAAGAACAACTAATCCCAATACTATACAAATTATTTGATATAATAAGCAAAGGAATTCTACCAAATTCGTTTTATGGCACAAATATGGTACTGATTCCAAAGCCAGGAAGATCAAAAACAGAGAAAGAAAACTACAGACCAGTCTCCCTAATGGACATAGATGCAAAAATCTTAAATAGAATACTAGCAAAAAGACTCCAGCCAGTGATCAAGAGGATTATCCACCATGATCATGTGGGATACATACCAGGAATGCAAGGACAGTTCAACATTAGGAAAACCATCCACATAATTGACCATATCAACAAGCTAACAAACAAAAATCACATGATTATCTCAATAGATGCTGAAAAAGCCTTTGACAAAATACAGCACCCATTCCTATTGAAAACACTGGAAAGTATAGCAATAGAAGGACCTTTCCTCAAAATAATAAACAGTATATACCTGAAACCATCAACAAGCATCATATGCAATGGGAATATATTAGAAGACTTCCCAGTAAGATCAGGAGTGAAACAAGGATGCCCATTATCACCTCTATTTATTTAACATTGTACTAGAAGCACTAGCAGTGGCAATTAGAGAAGGAAAAGTAATTGAAGGCATTAAAATAGGCAATGAAGAGACTAAGCTATCTCCCTTTGCAGATGATGTGGTGGTCTACTTAAAAAATCCTAGAGAATCAACTAAAAAGCTAATAGAAATAATCGACAACTTTAGCAAAGTTGCAGGGTACAAAATAAATGCACACAAATCATCAGCATTCCTATGTATTTACAAAACATCACAGTAGCAAGAGGTAGAAAGAGAAACACCATTTAAAATCACCCTAGACAATATAAAATACTTAGGAATCTATCTTCCAAAAAAAACACAGGAATTATATGAACACAACTACAAAACACTTTCCAAACAAATAAAACTAGATCCAAACAATTGGAAAAACATTGATTGCTCATGGTTAGGATGAGCTAACATAATAAAAATAACCATTCAACCCAAATTAATTAATTTATTTAGTGCCATACCTATCAAACTACCAAAAAACTTCTTTAGTGATTTAGAAGTAAACTATAACAAAGTTCATTTGGAAGAACAAAAGATCAAGAATAACAAGGGAAATAATGTAAAAAAAAACACGAAAGAAGGTGGCCTAGCAGTACCAGATATTAAACTATACTATAAAGCAGTGGTCATCAAAACAATATGGTACTGGCTAAGAGAAAGAAGGGAGGATCAGTGGAATAGACTTGGGGTAAATGACATCAGCAAGATAGTGTATGATAAACGCAAAGAACCCAACTTTTGGGACATGAATCCACTATTTGACAAAAACTGCTGGGAAATTTGGAAAACAATATGGGAGAGATTAGGTTTAGATCAACATCTCACACCCTACATCAAGAAAAATTCAGAATGGGTGAATGACCTGAATATAAAGAGAGAAACTATAAATAAATTAAGTGAACACAGAATAGTATACCTGTCAGATGTCTGGGAAAGAAAAGATTTTAAAAGCAAGCAAGAGGGGGCAGCTGGGTAGCTCAGTGGAGTGAGAATCAGGCCTAGAGACAGGAGGTCCTAGGTTCAAACCTGGCCTCAGCCACTTCCCAGCTGTGTGACCCTGGGCAAGTCACTTGACCCCCATTGCCCACCCTTACCAATCTTCCACCTATGAGACAATACACCAAAGTACAAGGGCTAAAAAAAAAAATCAAGAGTTAAAGAAAATTACAAAATGTAAAATAAATGATTTTGATTATACTAAATGAAAAAGCTTTTGTATAAACAAAAACAATGCAACCAAAATCAGAAGGGAAACAACAAATTGGGAAAAAGTCTTTATAACAAAAAACTCTGACAGGGGTCTAGTTTCTCAAATATAAAAGGAGTTAAATCAATTGTATAAAAAATCAAGCCATTCCCCATCAATAAATGGACAAGCGACACGAATAGGCAATTTTCAGATAAAGAAATCAAAAGTATCAATAAGCATATGAGAAAATGTTCTAAATCTCTAATAATTAGAGAAATGCAAATCAAAACAAGGCTGAGGTATCACCTCACACCTAGCAGATTGGCTAAAATGAAAGAAAGGGAGAGTAATGAATGTTGGAGGGGATGTGGCAAAATTGGGACATTAATACATTGCTGGTGGAGTTGTGAACTGATCCAATCATTCTGGATGGTAATTTGCAACTATGCTCAAAGGGCTATAAAAGATTTCCTGCCCTTTGATCCAGCCATACTATTGTTGGGTTTGTACCCCAAAGAGATCATAGATAAATAGACTTGTATAAAAATATTTATAGCCACGCATTTTGTGGTGGCAAAAAACTGGAAAATGAGGGTATGTCCTTCAATTGGGGAATGGCTGAACAAATTGTGGTATATGCTAGTGATGGAATACTATTGTGCTAAAAGGAATAATAAACTGGAGGAATTCCATGTGAACTGGAAAGACCTCCAGGAACTGATGCAGAGTGAAAGGAGCAGAGCCAGAAGAAAATTGTACACAAACCAATACATTGTTGTAAAATAGAATGTAATGGACTTCTCTGCTAGCAACAATGCAATGATCCAGGACAATTCTGAGGGATTTATTGAAAAGAATGTCACCCACATTCAGAGGAAGAACTACAGGAGAGGAAACACAAAAGAAAAGCAACTGCTTGAACACATGGGTTGAAGAGGACATGATTGGGGATGTAGACTCGAAACTACCACACCAATGCAATTATCAACAATTTGGAAATGTCTTGATTGATGACACATGTTAAAACCAGTGGAAATGATCATCTGCTATGGGGTGGGGCAGGAGGTCCGGGGGTGAAGGGGAAAGTAAGAACAGGAATCATGTAACCATGATAACTTTTCTAAAAATTAAAAATTATTTTAAAAAATGGTGAACCCATCCAAAAATTTATCAATATTTTTATTCCTTAGATGATCAGGTAAGCCTGTTAAGTTTTAGTCCTCTGAGAAATTAAGACAACTTTTGTTTACTTTTTAGAGGGAAAACAACAACAAAACCCTAATCTTCCTGCCTGGGAGATACATGAGATATTGTTTCTACCACATGAGAGGATGAGGAATCTGAGGTCACAACATAAAATCTAGCTCAGTCAGAAGCCTCAAGCACTGTAACTAAGGAGTAGCCGATTTCTACTTCTTCCTTTTAATTCTTTCAATTAACCTCAAATCACTCTAACTGTCAGCACAGAGTACTCATTTTCTGTACTCTATGGTTTGAAGCTAAGCACTAATCAATTTATCTCATCAGGTTAACACAAGTTCCACCAGAAAAATTTTGGAGAAAAATTATAGGTCTTCATTTACCAACTCTTCTTTGCAATTTAGTCATCTCTAGAAATGTGTATGTTCTTTTTACAGTGTTTGCAGTAGAGAAACTTAGTAGCAAGGTAACTATGATTAGTACCTTCTGTTTTCAATTGCATAGAGTTCTCTATAAATTTCTTCTGCTGTGATTCCACTTTGAGGTTTAGTCTATGACCAAAAGGATTTCTCTTCTCAGGAACATAAGAAAATAAATGTAAACATTTTAAAAAGATCCCAGGTAAAGGTAAGTTATTTTAAAGTCCTACTTTCCACAAATTATTCTATTTATTTTACTGTACCCAGTTGGAATTACTGCTGAGCCCAATAAATCTCTCACTTTATTTAATGGTATAGCATTACTGAGTTTTTGTGAATATATTAAAAGCACTTTAATAGATGCAACAGATGCAATTCAAAGAAGATGTATTTCAAAATATTAACTTGAGTAATGTCATATTTGTATTTTAATATTGCATTAACTTAATGCATAATATTGAAATCCCCCCTTTAGTTTTTAATTTTATTCATTTAGCATACTTTTCCATCGTTACATGATTCATAATTTTTTCCACCCCTATTCCCTCCCCACTTCCAGAGCTGACCGGCAATTCCATTGGGTTATACATATATCATTGTTCAAAATCTATGTCCATATTATTTGTATTTTCAAAGAGTGATCTTTTAATGCCAAAACCCAATCATATCCCCCTCGAACCACATGATTGATCATATGATTTTCTTTTGCATTTCTACTCCCACAGTTCTTTTTCTGGATATGGATATCATTCTTTCTTATAAGTTCTTCTGAATTGTCCTAGATCATTGCATTGCTACTAGTTAAGAAGGTTATTACATTTGATTGTGCCACAATGTTTTGGTTTCGGTGCACAGTGTTCTCCTTGTTCTGCTCATTTCACTCTGCATCAGTTCCTGGAGGTCTTTCTAGTTCATGTAGAAATCCTCTAATTCATCCTTCCTTTCAGTGCAATAGTATTCTATCACCATCAGACAACACAATTTGCAGTACTTGTGAATTTGTTACCAAGAGAAATCACATTATTTTCACATTTTATTACAGCTGTGGTAGGTACTTCCAAATATCCTATTTGTTTATCATTACATGAAAATCAGAGCTATTATTAGATTACCACCAAATCTTCCATATTGCAATGTTATTTCCAAATGACTGTGTTTTAATATATTGGTTTCCTTGGAAATTTTATGTATTTTTATATTGTGTATTTTTAAAAAAATTAGTTTTATAAAGGGTCCATTGGCTACATTGAATTGCCAAAGAGGTCCATGATATTAACAATTAGAAAAAAATATCTTCATAGAATAAGGTTTTAAAATCATCATCCATACTTGCATCCATGTAGCTTAGATTATAGAAAATGTGTGTGTGTGTGTGTGTGTGTGTGTGTGTTCAATATCTTTGATTTAATTGTAATGAAAACTGTCCAGTAAGGAAACTTTCTCTACCAAGGAGGATAAGGAAGATAAGTATAGACATAAATTTATCTGGGGCACTAAGGTGGCTTACCTCAAGTGAGATAGCCCGTTTGTATCAGAGGTAGGACTTACAACTAGACTTGTTGACCCCAGTTAGTGCTCTATCCACCATATCAGCTTGCAAGTGTTATTATCTTAATTGTACAGATGAAGAAGCTTTAGGTCAATAAATTTACAAAATAGTTTGTGGTGCATTTAGTCAGGAGCTGTCCTCATTTTTTACTTTATATTTGTCACTTCAGCCTATATAGTCTCTCTCTAATACATGTCATACAAGTCCAACTGTAAACAGGTCAGATTCAGAAAACCAGGCCACTAGTTCCTGCGACAGCAGGAAATGGATAAGAAGCCCAAGGCAGGAGTTTTCTCAAAGAGCTCCTCATCTTCAGTTATTCTACTTTTGGTTGCCCCTTATTAACAAACTTGCTGCTCTAGTATTGGACTTGGGATAGGATGGAAATAAAACAAAGTAGAACCTAATTGGTAGTGGGAGGTAGAAAAATCAACGTGTTCTTCTCTTGACCCTCCCCACTAGATAGAAAATATTACATTTTCCACCTTTATTCCTTGTCTAATCTGTTAAGGGAAAAGCATGATGTATAAATTGGTGTTCCTGATGTCCCCAAACAAACTTTCCTGGAAGATATAGTTATCTTTTCAGAGTATGATGAAAAATACATTCAAGATTTAATGATCCATGACTTCATTGACATAGGCCCTACCTTCACTGACAGATTTCAAGCTCTTTATATCTATGTAGGTGATCTTTAAGAATTCTAATCTATCTGGTGATAAACTTTTTCATATTTATCTCAATGTGTTCTGACAGAAGACATGAAATTCACCACTAGTAATGCTTAATGTATTTCTGCCTTCATAATATCTTTCAGAACCAATCATCAAGTGGCATAAACTTTAAGAACCTAGATTCATCCTTATATCATTTTAAGGCATCTGTCAATAGTGCAAGACAAAAAAAATACAGGAAAATATTTTGTTTTCATTTTCTATTAAAATGCTAGGGTTTGATCTGGGATAGAGGAGAGAATATGCATAAGCAAGTATGGTACAAAAACATGTTGATCACAGAGTATTAGCATTTGCAAACTTGCCAAAAGTCATCAAGTCTAATCTATACTTGAGCAAGAACCTCTTTCATGTTAACCCTCAAAGATGGTTTTATCTAGCCTATATTTGAAAAATCTCCATGAGGGGAAGAACAATGCCTTCTGAGGCATTACATTTCACATTTGATCAACTTCAATTTGGGGGCTTTTCCATGTCACCAAATCTAAATTTGCCTATTTGTGACTTCCTCTTAATCATCATTTTGTTCAGTAGAAATAATAAATGTTCTAATCTTTCTTCCAACTAATAACATATCCAACATTTAAAAAATTATATTCCACTAAGTCTTCACTGCTCCAAGCCATACAACCATATTCCTCATTCAATAATACCTCATAAGTCATAAACTTGAAAGTTCTTTCACCATCCTGGATGCTTTCTTTCAAATACTTTATAACTTTTCAATATCTTTCCAAACATGTGGAAATCTCTTAAAGTGAGGGAGACAGTGCTCAATTCTACACCATTATATAATTTCCTAAACCACTGAAATTAGGTTTTAGGTTCACCATTGTCTGAAAATGTTCTTCCAAAATTAACAATCATCTCTTATCTGCTAATTTTGAGAGCTTCTGTTCAGTCATTATGATTCTTAACCTCTCTGTTCTTCTTAGCCATTCCTTCCTTTCAGTCATATCACTGTTGCCTATTAGAAAACTATCTGACTCTTCATTCTCAGTATCTTTTATTAGATTATCATTTATCTCACCATATAGACTCTGTTCTGGTCCCCGTCTTCAATCTATGCATATTCTCTTTCTTGTTTATTGTAAATATACACTTTGGTTCAATTATCATCTCAGTGCATCTATATATTTAGTTGTAGTCATTCTCCTAATTCCTCCTCTCTGTTGGATATAACTTGAATATCCCATTAGCATCTTAAACTCAAAATTTCACAATAAAATGTATTATTTCCCCTATATACTTTCCTCTTGCATCTTTTCCTGTTTCGGTTGAGGTCATCATCATTCTTCCAGTTATCCAATTTATAACCTTTGAACTACAATTGACTTTTTTTAAAAAATTCACAAATCAGAGACAAGTCTTATTGAGTTTACTTCTATAATTCATCCACTTGGCTTCACTCATCCATTTATATTCCTAATTAAATTTTTATTATCTCTCATTTGTATTGTTATAATAGTCTCCCATCATCTCTCACTGACTTCATTCTTTCCCTCTTTCTAGTCCACTATCAGTAAAATTGAAAAATATGGGGGCAGCTGGGTATCTCAGTGGAGTGAGAGTCAGGCCTAGAGACAGGAGGTCCTAGGTTCAAACCCGGCCTCAGCCACTTCCCAGTTGTGTGACCCTGGGCAAGTCACTTGACCCCCATTGCCCACCCTTACCAATCTTCCACCTATGAGACAATACACTGAAATACAAGGGTTAAAAAAAAAAGAAAAAGAAAAAAAATTGAAAAATATAATGTTCCCAGTATGGGTTTGACTATTTCTTTTGTCTGCTCAAGAATATTCAATAACTTCCTTATTACTCCTGAAATAAATACTAATTCTTGAATTTGACATTTAAATCCCTCTACCATTTGATCTCAGCTTACCTCCCTTTCCAGATGAATTTCACACTTAATAAAAATTCTGCCCCAATCTAGAATATTTGTCACCATCTATTCAAAGATACTCAAGTCAATAAGTATTTATTAAGTGCTTATTAAATAATACACAATGTAATAAGCTCTGGAAATGCAAAAAAAGCAAAAAATATAATTGATACATAATAATTAAATATTATTCAGATTATATATAATATATTAATAATATAAAATATTTTATTATAATCCTTGAAACCAAGAAGCATATATGCCAATAAAAGGAGACAATTGTCAAAAGAAGATGGTCAGTGAAAAAGGAACCTTATGCAGGTGCAGGGTGGAGAAAGACATTCAGTCAATCAGGGTTGGAATCCAGAAAATAATTAACATGGATTGCTTGGGCACTTTCCTTAAAATGGAGATTCCAGGAGGAACTGTCTATCAGAAGAAGGAGCTAAAAAGGCTAAGTACTCTTCTTGTGTGTGAAAGATGATCTTCTTCCTCCTGAGTCATAATAGAGAAAAATGTCTATAGAGTCAGTAGAGGAGCCCAGATAGAAATGAAAGAGTGATTTAGCATGAAATTTTCTGGGTAGTCATTGTTATTTAAATATGACTCAAATCTATAACCAGAATATGCTATATCCACAGGTGAGAAATATAAAAATGTATTAAATATTAAGATATTTAATTAGGATAGAATAACAAAGGAAATAATTGGGTAGTAGAATAATTTGTACTTGATCCCCAAAGACAAAGTATAATTCCTTACAAAATCCACACACTTGATGGGAAAAGTGATATCACTCCTGCCTCTCCAAGAAAGAGCATGCTCAGATTGTAATATAGACTGTGACTCAAAATTTCCTTTTTCTAAATCCCATAGCTGCCCTTGTTATTACTACTCCACTCTGCAGCAATAATTAAGCCTCTAATCTGCCTCCATAATTGTCATTTCTTTTGGCCTTCCAAACTGTTATGTTTGTAATGACTGCTTGCCCCACTTCTTGAACCTATTCCATGCTTGTAATGTTCTTCTCTTCCCTTTTACCTATTAACTATCCTGGGTTCCTTAAAGACTTAGCTGAAAACCTATTTCCTTCAGGAGCTTTCCCTAGTTCCCCCCTTACTATCACCTCATATTTTTCCTCTGAGATTATCTTTCTTTTGCTCTCTTCATATTTTGTTTGAATATTTATAAAATATAAATAAGTATAAAATATAAAAAGGTATAAAATATTTATAAAATGTCTCTGCCTTTAGAGTATGAGCTCTTTTAGTTCAGGAACTGTTTTTGCTTTTATTAAATCACCAAGATTTAGAATAGTGTTTAGCACACAATACCAATTAATACATGCTTTTGGACAGATTGATGCTACTGCCTTCTGTGGCTCCTTTTTAGGGATGAAGGGAAATGGGGGGGAATGATAGTACCATTTTTAAATATGATCCTCCTTTAAGTCAACATGTCTTGGGACTAATCAACACATTTTAGGTCTTCCTTTCTCAAGGGGCACAGTCACAGTCAGCTGGTACATAAAAGAAACTAATATCAAGAATATTCAATTTTGCCTCTTATCTAGATACCCCTAGTCATCACACCTAAGTATTACTATACATTAATTCCTTTTTATCTCTTCTCAGTCCCAGAGTTCAGGCCTTATACCACTCACATTTCCACAATTACTAATGAATCTTTGCTGAGGCTAGGTATAAACACATATCCTGTTTTTCATTCCTCCTTTTGGCTCATATTAAGTTCCAGGCAATTGGGACCTAGATTATACAAATACAGTCTCAAGACTACAAATACTGATGTAAAAGAGAGGAGAAGGATTGGGGAAAGAGCTACCTTCATCCTGAATAATAACAGGAAATCCTTATTCCCCTTACAAATTTTATTGCCTTACATTAAAGTTCAGCCATAGTGACATCTTAGCTGTTCCCCAAACTCAGAATTCCATCACTATATTCATATGACTTCACATATGGTGTCCTTCATGTCTAGAATCAATGAATAATTAGTGATTTACTCATTCAATCAACAAGTATTCATTAAGGCTTTTTTATGTGCTGCTCAACTACCTTTGGAGTATATCTGTCACTCAACTCTCACATATGGGTCCCAGAACCCATATGTACAGTGGCCACACTACAGTGAAACAATCTAAGCAGACAGGCTAAACCAAGTTGAAGGTAACTGATAGGCCCTGGCCCCTTCTGTGAGTGAGGAGGATGTTTACCCCAAATATGTAAAGACTTTCTCTGGCAGAATGGGTGGATAAAAAACAATTTATTCCAATGGACATGAAGGAATTTAAGGCAAGTGTAGAGTGCTTAGTTTGGTCAGACTTCAAAGATGCCAAGGTCTTGCTCTGCATGCCAGGCCATTTCTAATTGTCCTGATTTTTGTCTTGTCTTTGGACTTTGATGCCTTTGGAAGAGAGAGTGAGGTAGAAGAATCTATGCAACTCTGCCTCACTTAAATCCAATTCATGTATAAATCAAGACTTCATTCCATGTTGCCACTCATCTTCTTCAAAAACAAGGATGAACAACAACAACTAGGTGCCAAGCACTGGGCTAAATGTTAGGGATCCATAAAAGGCAAAAACAGAAAAACAAAATTTACATATGGTGATCACATGTAAATAGATAGACACATAAAAGATGTCTGCTGAGATGAGAAATAATCAGAAAGGAGTAGATTCAAGCCTACTAGTGGATTGGTAAGGGTAGACATTTTTTCCTACAGAAGTGGCATTTGTATTGTCTCCCTACCTTCACATATTATGCCTCTATTGGGATTTTAGCTTTTTAAAGTTGAAATGTATATAACACTGAACCTGGATTCAGGAGATCTGAAGTTAAATTGAGCATCAGACACATATTAGCTATGTAACCCTAAACAAGTCACTTAACCTCTGTATAATCCTATTTTTTTACAACTACAAAATAGGCATAATAATAGCATCTACCTCCCAGCATTATTACAAGGATAAGGTTAAATTATATCTGAAAGCTATATATAAATAGTATCTGTTACTATAAACTATTAAGATCTACTTAGGCTTCATCTTGTAGCTGTCCCAGGATAACATAAGAAATGTTTCTAAATGTTTATTGACTGATCGATAATAAATTTGTTTAATTAAATCACTTACCCAAATTAAACTCTTCATTTTTTTAATGCTTTCCTCAGTTTCTGTCAACCCTAATTATTTTTGTTAGCATCAAATTAGTCATTGAATGTAAGAATCATGCCTTATTCATTTTCTAACCCTTGCCCTTAGTGTCTAGCAAAGTACCTTTTATACAGTAGGCTTTTTTAATAAATGTTACTGATGACTTGAAATTGAATTGTATATTAAAATATAGGCTTTTATATTATGTTTTAATACTGTTATGTTGATAATAACAGAGATATTTGGGAAGCTGATGAGATGGCCTGAAACTAGAAACCTGCTGGACCCACACCTCCCACACACACAGGCTAGAGTGAGTAGGGAGGTGTAGGTACTCCTTACTCTTCACCCCTCCCACAAAGCAGTTGGAAATCAGTTGGAAATGGAGGCAGGGCCAATGTCTTCTGGCAAGCCTCAGCAAGGCAAATTTCTAATAATGTACACTTTCTCAACTTATATTCCCCACAGGTTTGTCTGAGGGACAATAGGAAAAGCTTGATATCTTGATGTTATCAGGGACTGAGGAGGATCTGACTTCTTTGGCTGGCAACTGACAGGAACCAAGCTCTACAGTGGCTGTGAGAATGCCCAAAATAATACCCAGGCATAGCTACTAAAAGATAAGGTTTTTACTGTTAAAGAAGAAGGGAAAGCAGAGAAGGGGTATCCAGGATTTGGGTAAGATCTGGGAAACCCTGATCTGTTAGGTAGAAACTGCGCCCCCCTGGAGGGAGTGGCAGACTTTATATCTAGCTAGCCCTCAAGGCTTATAATTATCACTTCTAATATCTAAAATAACTAAATGAATAACAAAATGCTATTGTAAGAAAGATCTAATTCCACTAGACAGGCAAACTTCTGAGTAGAAACCAAAATGACTTTTGCCACTATGGCCACCAAGGCAATCTCAAAACCGGGAACAGCAAGCAGAGTGAACTGATCACTTCAACTCCAGGAATCAACTGTTTAACTCCTTTCCAACTGTTCCCTCACCCAGAGTTCTCTGGGGGGGGGTCCCCTGGAATTCTGGGTGGCACTTGACCCTGTATCTTGCAGGAATTCCACCCTACCATTTTCCATGTTACAAATACTTTATATGCTTGATAATTTCCCTCCTCTATGTCTTCTAAATAAGTGTATCCATCTCCACTACTTTATAGATCTGAAAACCACAGCAGTAAGATTGTTATTGTTTCTAAATTATATTTACACTAGAGATAGAACTAGGGATTATATCACCAGGGATCCTCATTTCCAAAGACATTGTGAGTCTACTTGTCTAATAATGATGTTAATCCTTGTTTTATCTAAAGGTCTCTGTATCTTTTAAAACACTTAAAAAGCATTAATGACTGTGAGACATTAACACTTAGCAAGAAGAATAGTCCTTGGCACATGAGTGTTTTTTCAGGATTGACAAGAAAAACTTAGTAAATTTACATCATTCTGCCAAACTTGAGGAGAGTCGAAATATTTCTCTTTTCTCAATTGAAGATACTGATTAAGGAATTACCTTCATCACCATTCCATTCTTTCAGTTTTTCAAAGCAAATATAATGCATTCCTGATTCAAATCCTTCATCATCCTTATCCCTGATGCTACCTCCATATTTCCATTTCCTCACATCCCTACTTTCATCCAACTACTCTGTCTTACCAGTCTTATACTTAATATCACTCCATGCCATCATTCCTCCCAGAAGCATTTACTTTCAACCCTATCCCACCTAAATATCAACATTGTGACTGAATTTCATTACCTCTAATGCTTTACCAAAGAACCAGTTGCTTCAACACTTGCTGATAGTGAATGTCCACACAAATTCTGTCTGGGTCATTTTTATTTTTTCTTCTATACTCTTCCACTTAGTGATCTCAACTCCTCTGAATCCAATTATCATTATGCTGCTGCTGCTGATTCTCCCATCTACTTATGCAACTTTAATCTCCTTCTCCTAATCCTTTGACTTTCACCTCCCATTATGATATATCCAGAACTGGATGTCTTATAGCAAAGTAACAAGATGACTTAAATTCATAAGATCTAAAACTTAGCCCATTGTTTTTCCCCTTACACATTACCTTATTCTTAATTTTCTTATTATTTTCAAGGCAACTGATATCTTCCCAGTCACTAAGACTCACAACCTCAGGGTCATCATAGATGGGAATTGTGGAAGTTTGTTTAGAATGACTGCATATTTGTTATAAAAAGTTCTTTAAAATAACTCTTCTCCCATCCAGTAGGGAAGAGGTAGAGAAAAAGTTATTTTTTATTTTTATTTTTTTAGGGGGGCAGAGAATTATTGTTCATTGCAAAAATGTAGTAAAAGAAAAAAGTGAAGTCAAGACTAAAAGGAAAACAGGAAACTAGGATTTTTTTTAACAGTAAATTACCCTGCTAATGGCCTCATTTCTCAAATATATATCAAATTGAGAAAAATTTAAAAAATACATCATTCTCCAATTTACAAATAGTGAAAACATATGGAAAGGCAGTTTTTTGAAGAGAAATCAAAGTTATTTCTAATCATAAGAAAAAATCTCTAATTGTAAATTACAACTCTGAGGTATCAGGTTATGCCTAAAATAATGGCTAACATGACAAAAAAGGAAAATGAAAAGTATTGGAGAGAAAAATTGAGACATAATACATTGTTCAAGTTGTGAATTGGCCCAATCATTCTGAAAAACAATTTGGAACTATGCCCACAGGGCTATTAGATTGTGTATACCTTTTGACCCAGCAATACCACTACTAGATTTATACCACAAAGAGTTGAAAGAAAAAGGGGAAGGATTTGCACATACAAAAATATTCAGAGCAGCTATTTTTGTGGTGGCAAAAAATGGGAAATTGGAGGGATGTCCAACAATCCTGTATGACTACACAAGTTGTAGTATATGATGGCAATGGGATATTGTGCTATAAGAAATGATGAGGGAATGATTTCAAAAAAATCTGAGAAGTGTAAGGGTTAAAATAGAGGTTTTAACAAAATAAGAGAGCAAGTTTTAATAATTTAAGTTTTAATGAGAATATAGTAGAGTTATAAATTAATAATATCCCTTTAAGCCAGAGAAAAGGAAACTTCTATAAGCTTTTAACAATTAACAATTTAGTTTAATTAAAATAGAGATAGTAAAAGTAGGAGTTCAACAAAGTGAGGAGAGCTAAATTTAATTTAAAAAACTTTTATTTTAAAAAAGCATTTATTTTAAGAAAGAAGTACAGATAGAAAGATAGAAAAAAGGAAACAGAGGTTACTAATTTTATACTCTATAAATATACCTAAAATACCTAATACTACTTTTAACTGTCTTCTGAAGACAGTTTCTTCTGACTGGCAAAACCCAGGTCTAATCTAACCTACTCTATCCATAAATTATTCACTAACTACCTAATGCCCTAAAATAATGGATAGCCACCACTCAATCACTCCTTCAATCCATTTTCTATAGCAGCCCAACTGACAGCAGATCCTTACCTATGAGACAGACCTCTTGCTCTCTAGAGATCCCAGAGGCAAAAAGCCCCTTTAAAGGCTAAAGCCACAACCCCACTCATTAAGCTCAGGCCCACCTTTAAATTCAGCAATTAAACACCAACCACACCACCAGCAACCAACCCCCAATGACCAACTCACACCCAGCAGCTGTTGTGAGGATTATTTAGTTAATGTAGACCTAGCAGGAAGGGCTAGAGAATTCCACATGGAATGGGGAAGCAGGAAGTCACTTGGACTCTCTGAGAAGGACTCTATGATGGTTGGGACAGGCAGTAACTGATTCCCTGGGAGACCTCAGAGCTAGTGGAGTTGCACCCTGATTCCCTGGGATCCTGGAGTGTGGTGAAGGTTGGAAGCAGAGGACATCTATCCTGCATGACAGCACTGAGTAGGGAGTGATCTGGAATCTGGTGGACAGCTTGCAGATTTCCTCTCCCTACTGGGCTACTTTGGACTATCAGTTCTGGAGGAGTTGATTCCTGGCATCCTGAAAACATCTCTGGACTCTACAGTGAGGATTCCCACTCCAGTATTATTATTCTCTGGGCCCTGTCTGGCTTAGGTCTTAGATTAGTGTAGATAAGTCCCTATCTTGACCCTGTGGTTTGCCCTTAGCTTGTAAGTATAGAATTCATTATTCCCATCCTTTATTATTGTTTCCCACAATTAAACTGTTATAAACCTTTGCCTTTTGCCTGCTGGTTCCATAGACCCTTGCCTAGGTGGGCTCAGTGACTGTTGAAGCCTAACTGCCATTTTCAGTAACTATTACCTCCTAGTAGTTAAACTTGGTCTCCCTACCTTGTTTGGTCCTGTTCATCTGACATTCCTGTCTCCCTCACCCCATTGTGAAACCACAGATAATTTAGTTAACTTCCCTGGCAATCCTCCATTACACAGCCAACTTCCCCACAATTGCCAGCCCTAACTGTCAGCAATTGACTTACCAACTGTCAGTAATTGACTCTCCTGTCAGCAACTGACAGCCTGCCACTGACACTCAGCAGGAGGCTCCCTGGTTCCTATTTCCTGTCACTGTGGGCTGGTTAATCTCTACACATCTCTATGGTAAAAGGACCTCCAGGTCCCCCATTAAATTAAAGAATTCCTTTTTACAGCAGACATATGAATTGATGAAAAATGTTGAGTATGCAATTTATTAAATTGTTGAATTAATCTATTCTTTGGTCAGTACCAGACTGTTTTGATGTCTGCCACTTTATACTATAGTTTAATATCTGACACAGCTATACCACATTTATTTTTATTTTTCCATTGATTCCCTTGATATTCTTGGCCTTTTGCTCTTCCAGATGAACTTTATTATTATTATTTCCACTCTATGAAATAATTTTGGTTAGCTTGATTGTCATGGCACTAAATAGGGAAAATAAGTTAGATAGAAATGACATTTTTATTATATGGACTTAGCCTAGCCATAAGTAGTTGATATTTTTTCCAATTGCTTAAATCTGATTTTGCGTGAAAACATTTTGTATTTGTGATCATATAGTTTGTGGGTTTTGTCATGGCAGGTGGACTCTCTTATATTGTCTAGAGTTTTAAAAGTGATTTCTCTTTCTAGGTCTTCCCGTTGAACTTTATTGGTTGGATAGAGAATGCTGATGATTTATTTGGGTTTATTTTATATCCTGCAACTTTGCTAAAATTTTTAATTGTTTGATTAGTTTTTGTTTGATTTTCTAGGGTTCTTTAAGTATACCTTCTTACCATCTTCAAAAAGCAATAGCTTTGTTTCCTCATTGCCTATTCTAATTTCCTTAATTTTCTTCTCATATTGCTATAGTTAATATTCCTTTTTTTTATTTTTATTTTTAAAATGTTCTTCTGTGTTTACACAATTCATTTTCTTTCCCTCCTTTCTTCCCTCCCCATTCCTAGAACCAAAAATTGAATCTCTGGGTTATATAAATGTTATCACTGGATACTTATTTACATATTATTCATTTTTGCAATATAGCAATCTTTTAAGACCCAAACCCCAAATCATAAAACCCATATAAACAAGTGATGCCATATGTTTTTCTTCTGTGTTTCTATTCCCACAGTTCTTTCTCTCAATGTGGATAGCATTCTTTTTTCATAAGTCTCTCAGGATTGTCCTGGATCATTGCATTACTACCAGTAGTAAAGTCCATTACACTGGATCATTCACAATGTTTCAATTTCTGTGCACTATGTTCTTTTGGTTCTGCTCATTTCACCCTGTATCAGTCTCTGGAGGCTCTTCCAGTTCATGTAGAACTTCAGTTCATCATTTTTTACAGCACAATATTATTCCATCACCATCATATACCACAATTTGTTCAGCCATTCCCCAATCAAGAGACACCCCCTCATTTTCCAAATTTTTGCCACCACAAAAAGTATTAAGAATAATATTTTTGTAAAACCCTTTTTATTATTTCTTTGGGGTACAAAAATAATAGTGGTATTGCTGGATCAAAGGACATACATTCTTTTAAAGCCCTTTGAACATAATTCCTAATTGATTTCCACAATGGTTAGATCACTTCACATCTCCACCAGCAATGCATTAGGGTCCCAATTTTGCCACATCCCCTTCAATATCTATTATTTTTATTTACTGTCATATTGGCCAATCTTTAGGTATGAGCCTCTAAGCCTTTAAAATTTTCATTTCTCTAAATAGGAGGAATTTAGAACACTTTTTCATGTGATTAAGGATAGTTTTATTTTCTTCACCTGAAAACTGTCCATTCATGTTCTTTTGCCATTTTTCAATAGGAGTTTGACTTCTTTTATATTTAAATTATTTCCTTGTAAATTTGAGAAATTAGATCTTTGTCAGAGATTTCTGCTATAAAAATGTTTTCTCAGTTTGTCACTTCTCTTCAAATTTTGGTTGCATTGGTTTTATTTGTACAAAACCTTTTTAATTTAATATAATATAACTAGCATTTCTTGTAAACTATTGGTTAGTAGTGGTGATAATAAGTGTCTTTGCTTCCCTCTTGATCTTCTTGGAAAATTTTCTAGTTGATCCCTATTGCAGCTAATATTTTTGATGGTTTGAGATAGATGCTATTTATCATTCTGATGAATGCTCCATTTATTCCAATATGCTCCAATGTTTTTAACAAGATGGATATTGAATTTTTTCAAAAGCTTTTACTGCTTCTATTGAGATAATTACATGGTTTCAGTTGGTTTTATTTTTGATATGGTCAAATATCATGATGGCTTTCCTAATGTTGACTAACTCTGTATTCCTGGTATGAAACCCATTTGATCATAGTGTATGATTCTTGTGCTATATTTCTGTAATTGCCTTTCTAGTATTTTATTTTAAAAATCTTGTATCAATGTTCTTTAGGCAGACTTATCTTCAGTTTTCTTTCTTTGCTTTTCTTCTTCCTGGTTTAATTATTAACACTATACTTGTGTCATAAAAGGAATTTGATAGGTTTTTTCCTAAGCTATTTTTAAAATTGTTTAAATAGTATAGGAATTAATTGTCTTTAAATATTTGCTAGAATTCACTTGCGAATACATCTGGCAATTTTTTTGCTATTTTTCTTGCTTTTTTGCAACATAGATAATATGGAAATATATTTTGCTTGATTTCACATGTATAATTAATATAATATTTCTTTTCTTCTCAATGGTGGGGGCAGAAGGAAAGACAGGAGAAAATGAAACAATCAACATTTTAAAATATGAATGTCAAAAATAAATGATAAATTAATTTTATTATATGTGACTGAAGCATGGTAACTAGTATATTATTCATCAATGTTGAGTGGAATATTAATAAATCTAGTTGCTGTTGAGATCTTTATTTCTTTTTTCCTTCTCAAGGATCTTAATCAGGAAAATGGTATTGTCCTATTTGCATAAAAACCTACTAAAGACTGTATAGGCTTTATCAGTATAGACTGTATCTATAAATCAGTATAGACTGTAGTGATGAGAGAGAATTGCTTCTAGGAAGCAGAACTTCTGAATTGGACAGGATACTGAGAGTTTGACTGGGAGGGGAGAGGGAAAAGGGAAAGGAAAGAAAATGAAATATGGAAACATGGAAAAATATTTAAAAACTAAAATTAAAAAAAATTAAATTTTAATCAATGAAAATCTGCCTTCTCTTCCTTGTACCTCCTTCCCTTAATTGACAAAGACAACAAAACCATTTTTGTGAACATATAGGCAAACAAAATAAAATATATTCTCACACTTTGTATTATGTGTGTGCACCTAAAGGGTTTACTTCCTCAGTGTATACTATATGCCATATTAAACATGGAGGCACTCTATATCCTTTATTTCCTACCAAATGGGTGAGGGCAGCCTCCTTTGATTGGATTCTTAACTGGAACAAATTTCCTCCTTCAACACTAGTTACACTGAGGCAATTGCTCTTTCTTCTATATTTTTTCCCAATGTATCTAGAGAGTGAATATCACCTTCACCTGTAGTGCGGGTACCATGAACTGAAGGAAAGGAGAAGATATCTATCAGAAGGGCCTCCTGTTCTGTATTGCTTATCTTTATCATTTTCAGGTCCTAGCCATAATCCCTACCAGATGAGCCATGAGGATATTAGCTCCTCTTATCCAGGAGGGATATTTGTAACAGGCAACTTCTGGGAAGAGGATGTAGGCAAACTTGAGTGACAGATCGTCAGTTATAGAATTTAGAATTTACCTAAATGGCATGAGCCAAGGGCAAAAGTTGCTACCATTACTATAAAAACCCAGGGGCAAAAGACTTCAGGGTCTCATTTTTGAGGAGGGTCCCCGGTAGTGTGGGTGGGTAGGCCTGTAGACCTTCACTAGAGCATCTGTACCTTATTGCCTCAAGCAATCAATTGACCCATTGCTGATTAGGGCTGAGAGATACACATCAAACATCTACTAAGAAGAAGAAGATCATAAGTCCTCCTTTCACCTGGCCTAGGCCATGGCCAGCCTGACCAGGGTCTGTGAGGGAGAAGAACTTCTCCATCCAGCTGCTCACTTGCTAGTGATTAATTAGCTTACTCCAGCTCTCATTAGATTAGCATATCCATCCCCAACACAACTTTCCTTATCCTGAATCTTACCCCTTTGAGTTTAGCAGTATTAAAGACTTAAACAAAATATTCTGTGGAAAGGTAATAAAGTCTTGGATATATAGCTCATAGCACCTTTTTCCCATTTAGAAATGCAGTTTCTAAAAGAAATGCAGTTTTTGCACATAAAGTTTATTTCTTCTAGACTAACAATATTTAGAGAACCAGATAACTATAATTCTAGTTTGGTCCTATTCTGTGAAGAAAACAGAGTTGTCCGTCTCAGAACCTCAGTATCCTTCTCCCAGCTTGGCAAGAATCAGTCTCCCTTTGAGAAGGGTAGGAAAAAGAGATTCTAGGGAAACTCTTCATATCTCCCTGCAAGTCCCATCTAGGCACACCCACATAAAAACAAATAACCTATGTATAGCACATACATACATGTTTCTATGTTAGCAGATGAAGAGGAGGAGGGCAGGGAGAGAAGGAAGGAAAGAGAAAGGAAAGAAGAGGAAAGAAGTAGAAGAGGAGAGTCAGGGAAAATATTGTTTTGGTTTGGAGAATCTTGTCAAGTTTTTCATAGAATTTCTACAGTTCATCCTTTGCAACTAATTTAGTTTTGGGCTGGAAAAATTTATTCATTTGTGATGCCAGGTAAGTGAAATGTTACCATATGCATCTTATTTAATCTAATGAAGTTCAACTAGATCATCTCTAAGGTATATTCCAGCTCTAATTCTGTGATCCTAAACATGCTAATTTCTAATATTCAAATTAAATAATTGTGTATAATAATGCTTCATTTCCTTGGCATCACAGTGAAAATGAATTTCCATGAACTTAGATAACTGAAACTAATTCCTATGCTGCTGAATTTTTTTATTCTAAAATATGCATTTCTAAAATATGAATTTTAAAGAGAAATTCTTCCAAATTACTTAAGTTCTTGTCTAGGTAAGCAACATATTCTATAAATAATCCAAACCTAAAAAAAAAGAAGCAGCTTTGGGCTATGATTCTGACAAAAGTATTATTACACCGTGGCATGATAAGATAATACATTTAGGGGAAATGCAAATTAATAGTACAGGCCCCACCACTAAAGAATCCTATACTGCTTTGCTGTCAAAGTTCTTTGGTTTCATTTTTCCTTGTTATCTATCAATTTTTGTTGCTGTCAATTGAGAATAATTCATTTAGAGTGGAAAGGAACTACAGATATATTCAAGTATGATACCCTCAGATTTTAAAGATTTTATAGTCCCATATAGGCTAAGTGACTTGTCCAGGATCATAGAAAGTGGGAAATATTTAATAGAATTCAAATCTTCTGACTCTAAACCAAGCACTCGTTCCACTGCACCACAATGCCTGCAGCCTCACCCCCATTTTAATGATATAAGGTCCAGTAGAATTGCTTGATTAAGACATCATTGAAAATGCAGGAAGCACACCTCTGCCCTCCAGCAAAAGGAAACCATAGGTAGATTTTTCCTGAATGGTGAGTTTTGTTTACCTGAACTGTGTTCTTCTAACTTGAGTTTTTGAGCATCCATTCCATGTTTCCATCAGCTTTTCTCTCCTCTTCTGTTTTGGGTGTGCTGCTTAAGTCAGTTCCTACCTCACATTTTGTTACTGCCTACTTTGTCACCTTTACAATTATCCAGTTTTCTTCCTATCAAATCTGTAACCATTAGGAGATTTGTGCTAGTAATTGAAGGCAATTGACAGGCACAGGTTGAAGAAGCCTCCAGAGACAGAGCCTAGGCCTAGATTTAATTGGAAGCTGCAAATCAGTGGATATACTAACACAAGTCATTATTCAAAGAGTGATAAAACCATCAGAATAACAAAACTTCCTTCTAAGAGCTGGCATCTTTCAGAGACAGTAAGTGGAGTACTTATCAGTAGTTTCAATTCAAGGAAGTCACACTGAAGTATCTCTGGACAAATGTACTACATTAAAAGCTGAAGACAGCAAGGAAATGAAAGTTAGTACCATATAACTTCTTTTCTTTAGAAAGCATTCCTTTATAGTAGTAGAGTTCTAGTTATTTCCACTCCTTCCTGATCCTCCATTGACAACAGAATGGCAGCAACAATAGCTCACACCCTTTAATGTTTACAAAGTGTTTTACTTGTTATTTCACTTGATCCTCCAATAATCTTCAAGCAGTCAATAAACATTTATTAAATATTACTTGACAAGCCAAAGATATAAAAAGAGACAAAAGAGTTCCTAATTCTGGAATTCATTGGATGATCTTGGCATATTTTTACTTTACCAAGCTCTAAGCACTCTATAGTGTCTGTTTCAATTTTTGAAACATATTGTTCACATTCTTTTTCTTACCATTTATTTTTATGTATGTAACATATTATATTATGTAACATAATGATAATGTAATACATATGATTTGTTATAAATATATAATAAGTTATAATAAACATGTATCTCCAAGAGAAACAAATTCTCATGTTCGTTATGATAAAAATTCTACTTATATTATAATATAGTACATATTTCCTCATTTGTAATGTTGAGAAATCAGATAGATATTGCTTATACTAGAGAAAAATTCATGGAGGAAATGAAGTGAAGGAAGTTATACTTAAATCTGCATTCGGACTCTGTCCCTTATATGGCATATATGTACTTTTTCATCATGAATCCCTTGGAGGTGTCTCTGATCCTTTTTTTTTTTTTTTTGGGTGATAATAGTTAAGCCATTTATAGTTGAACATTATACATTGCTGTTACTATATACAACTTTCTCCTGGTTCTGCTCACTTTGCTCTGCTCACTATAGCTCTGCTCACTATAAATCTTTCCAGGGTTTTTTTTTTTTTTTTTTTTTGTGATCATCTTGTTTGTCATTTCTTATGGCCCAATACTATTCCATTACAAGCATATGCCACAACTTGACCAACATCACTTTAGTTTTCAGTTCTTTCAAACCACAAAAAGAGCTGCTATAAGTATTTTAGAATATTTAGTTTCTCTTATCACCTTAGAAAATAAACCTAATAGTGGTATTACTGGATCAAAAGGCATATAAAGTTTTATAACAAAGTATGATTCCAGATTGTTTTCCAAAAAATGGTTGCATTAGTTCACATTGTCACATCTCCTCCAACATCTATCATTTTGCCCTTTTAATATTTTAGCCAATCTGATGTAAGATGATATCTCAGAATTGTTTTGATTTGCATTTCTCTAATCAGTAATGATTTAAGGCATTCTCATATGGTTATATATAGCTTTGATTTTTTCATCCAAAAACTGTCTATTCATATCTTTTTACAACTTATCAATTGGGGAATGGCTTATATTCTTATCTATTTGACAATTCCCCCCCTAACTTATTGCTTTCCTTCTAATCTTGGCTATATTAGTTTATTTGTATAGAACTATTTCAATCTAATGTACTAAAATGATCCATTTTATGTTTTATGCTATCTCTTGTTTATTCATAAATACTTTTCCTATCTATAAATCACAAGGTATATGTTCTTTGTTCTTCTAATTTTTAATAATACTTCCCTTTATACCAAAGTCATGTATCCATTTTGATCTTATTTTGGTAAATAGTTTAAGTAGTACTGTCTAGTTTTTGCTGAGCTGATTTCCAGTCTCCCCCCTACCCCCCGCCAAAATTTTAAAAATAGTGATTCTTACTTCCAAAACTTGGAAATTTACCTTTGTCAAACACAAAATTACTATAACTATTTATGACTGTTTGTTGTATAGCTATTCTGTTCCACTGATCTTTTCTATTATCCAATACTAGATTGTCTTTATAATTACTTCTTTTTAATACAGTTTGAAATTTTTTACTGCTATACCTCCTTCCTTAACATTTTTTTCTTTATTTTCTTAGATATTTGTGACTTACATTTCCAAATAAATTTTGTTATTTTTCTTAGTTCAATAAAATTATTTTTGGGTAATTTATTTGGTATGGCAGTGAATAAGTAGATTAGTTTAGATAGAATTGTCATTTTAATTACATTGGGTCTGTTCACCCATGAATAATTAATGTTTCTCTAGTAATTTAAATTTGACTTTATAGAAAATGCTTTATGATTATGCTCATATAGTTTTTGGGTTTGTTTTGGAACTTGTACTGCTGGTATTTCGTTTTATCTGTGGTTAATTTAAATGGATTATCTCTTAGTATCTCTTCTTCCATGATATTGTTAGTGATATAAAGAAATGATGATACTTGATGTGGATTTATTTTATATTCTGCTATTTGGCTTAAATTATTGATATTTTCAATAAGTTTTTAGTTGAACCTGTTTGGCCACAATGTATAATCTTTGTGACATATTGATTTAGTCACATATCTAATATTTTATTTAGAATTTTTGCATCTATATTCATTAATGAAATTGGCTTATAATTTTATTTATTTTTGCTTTTCTTGATTTAGGAATTAGCACCAAATTTATTTCATAAAAGGAATTTGATATGACTTCTTTTATATCAATTGTTTTAAATATTTTATTTAATATTAGAATTAGATGATTTTTGAATGTTTGGTAAAATTCATCTGGTCCTGATGCTTTTTTCTTAGTACTGTTATAGGGAAATCAGGAAAAGCAGGAAGTACCAGGGCAGAGGCAGAGGAAGAATTCCAGAACTCTGGTGACAGTGACTCTGAGCTGGGACAATTGCCCTCTGGACTTGCTCTCTGGAGGTACTTGTCTTGCTCTCTGGAATACCTTGTCTGTGAGGACTTATCCTTTAAGCCTTTCACCTGCTAGGAAGTGGTTGAGTTTGATTTAAACTGCACAGGTGGACTGGATTAGTAAAATCCTCACTCCCCTTCCTTTTGGATTTATACCTGCTACTGCTGTGATTCAAATGTATTCCTGCCAGACCCAGAGGACAACAGTTGTGAGATATCCCTTGCTGACCCAGTGGACTTGTGAACCTTCCAGCTTTCCCTTACTCTGAATTACTAGCAAAGGGGGTGAGGATTCTGTTTAGGATAAAGTATGGGCAGCTGGGGATCTGGAGGTAGAGATAAGTGTAACAACTATTTGAATCCAATTGGACTATGGTGGGAGGGATTAGTTTTAAGACCCAGTAAAATGATGCCACTCCCTTCCCCTACCTGTCCTAGTTTTATGATAAAACCCCATTTTACAACATAGTGATAACTTGTCAGTTTCTCCCTGGAATCCTTCCCAGACCTAAAGGACTTCTGATAACTGGCCCAAAGGACTATTTCTCCTAGTGCCTAGAAAAACCACTTAAGCCTTTAACCTTATACCTACTAATATTTACATTTTTTATTTCAGAATATTCTTTTATAGCCCATTCAATTTTTTTTCTAAAATAGATTTATATAAATATTCTATTTCCTCTTCTTTTAGTCTAGTCCATTTATATTTTTGTAAGTATTCATCCATTTCACTTAAGTTATAAAATTTGTTGGCACATAATTGGGCAAAATAACTCCTAAGAATTGTTTTGATTTCAACTTCATTAATAGTAAATTTGTTATTATGAAGGAGATGTAATGACATAAGATTATTTGTGAAGACAGAGAGGCTTGCCTTGGAAAGGAATAAAGTTAGCACTTATTGTGAGATCAGATGAAGGAGGAAATAGTGCCAAAAAGTATCTAGTGATATGAGATAAGAAGGAAAGGAGATGAGTGTGCTCATTGAGGACATAGCAAATGTCCTCAAAACTCTCTATAAAACATAAGGCATGTTTCTCAGCTGAGAGAAAAGAGGAAAAGTGAAAGCCATGGGAAGTAGGTACTATTATTGCCCTTATTTTACAGTGAATCCTCTGAACTGACTTGCTCAACTCTTTTTTTTTTTTCCATTCCAACATTCTTTGGATCATTTGTCTTCACTCCCAACTCCAATGGCTTTCCAGAAAAAGGAAGGACTTAATATCTTCTCTTTCATTCCCCTTCCTCCACTTCTGCTTCTACCCTGTTATAATTTACCAGGGATAAATAAAATAACAAAGTTTTATTAAATTGGCAGCTTTATTTTACTCACAATTTTGCCCTATTTGAGGGAATTAGGTGATAGAACTATGTCTCATTTTCATTTACGTAAAGACCTTTGTCATAAAAATTCTTTTTGCAGATCCTGTTGATTTTTTTAACAGTTTGAAATTGTGTTCTGTTTGCCTTAAACTAAGAAAAGTCTTTCTAAGTAGAAACTGAAGGCTTGAAGCTTGACAGGGATTCCTGCTAAAGTTCTAGAATGATTAAGTAAATATATAAAAAAGGAGGAAGTTATTAGCATCAGCATAATTTCATCAAAAATATATCATACTGGACTGTTTATCTTTTTTTGAAAGGACCAGTTTACTAGTGAATATCATAGACAAAGCCCATTTATTTATTTATTTATGGGAGGGGGGACTTCAATTAATTAATTAATTAAGAGTGTTTTTCCATGGTTACAGGATTCATGCTCTTTCCTTCCCCTCCCCTCTACCTCCTCTCATAGATGACTCGAAATTCCCCTGGGTCTTACATGTGATAGATAGAGTTTAATTTAGATATTGAAAAATAATTTGATGAAGAATGGAATTAAACTATTCCTTCAGGGAGCATACATTCTAATGGAGAGGCAAAATATAAACTATTAGGTACACATAATATATAAAGAGTTGATGAAAGGAATCTGAAAAGGAAAGGCACATGAAATGAAATATTCAGGATAGGTCTCATTCAGAGTCTGTGACTGGAGCTGAGTTTTAAAATTATTCAGGGAAATGAATGTTAGATGAAGAAATACAGCATTGCAATAAAAGAAGACAGATAGTGCAAAGGAATTGAAAGAGCAGATGGAGAGTCTTGTTTAGGGAATTGCATGGGAAGTCAATATATCTGGATCTTAGGAGAGTAACATGTAAGAAGACTGGATATGTAGTCAGGTGCAGGTTATTAAGAACTTTGAATACCAAAAGACATTAGATTTGATTCTAAAGTTAAGAGGAAACCCCCTGGAGTTCATTGAACAGGGGAATGATTACATATTAGAGAAATCATCTTGGCAGTAGAGTGAACCATGAATTGTAGTGGGAGAGGGAGAAATATGAGGCAAGATAAGTTTGAAGGTTATTTCCATTGTCCAGGCAAAAAATAATGAGAGCCTAAACTATTGTTGTGGCCGTATGGGTGAAAGATGTACATACGTGATTTTGTAAAGGTAGAAATGATATTTGGTAATAGATTGTATATGAAGGGTAAGAATGAGCAATTGAGGATAGCTTGGAGACTGTCAGCTTGGATGCCTTCAGCAATAATTTTATAGACAGTCTAGAAGTAGGAAGTGCTGTGAGAAAAAGAAAATGAATTCAGTTTTGGACATGCTAAGACAGAGATGACTAAAGAGCTAGATAGATAACTTAACAAGTAAGGAAACTTAGAAACATAGAGTTTACAATACTTGTCCTAAGTCCGTGGTGGTGAACCTATGGCATGTGTGCCAAAGAGGGTATACAGAGTGTTCTCTGTGGGCATTAATGCTATCCCCTGAAAGAGTTCGTTACTAGAAAGGCAGAGGGACTGAGACAGAGCTGCTCCATTCCTCTCTTCACTTCATCTTAGGACATTTTTTCTTTTTCTCTTATTTTTGAAAATTTAGAATATTTTTCCATGGTTATATGATTCATGATTACCTTCCCCCCTCCCAGAGCTGACAAGCAACTCTACTGGGTTATACATGTATCATTTTTCAAAACCTATTTCCATGTTATTTATATTTGTAGTACAGTGATCTTTTAACATCAAAACCCTAATCATATCCCTATCAAACTATGTGATTGATTATATGTTTTTCTTCTGCATTTTTGTTCCCACAGTTCTTTCTCTGGATGTGGACAGCGTTCTTTCTTAAAAGTTTCTCTGAATTGTCCTGGGTCATTGCATTGCTGCTAGTAGAAAAATCTATTATAGTTATGGCAAATGTATGACACGCAAAGCCATTTTCGATGACACACAGTCGCATGCAGCTGCATACAGAGAAGTATGGGGTCACATGCTGAGGATGAATCATTTGTTATAGAGTAGTGTAGACACTCTGTGCACTATAGGTTCATTCACCTATTAATTAATTTACCTATTTTGGTTTATTAAATAGTTATATATTACAATTATACATTTTTGTTATTTAAACTATAAATATCATGAAATTATGGTGTTTTTTTTTCCTCAAAGTGACACACCACCTGAGTTATGCTCAATTTTTTGGCAAATTTTGACACATCAAGTTCAAAAGATTGCCCATCACTGGTCTATTACACTTGATTGTGCCATAATGTATCAGTCTCTATGTACAATGTTCCCCTGGCTCTGCTTCTTTTGATGAGGACATTTTTTACATCACCCACCCCTCTGCCCAGAAGCCCAATGGGAGCAGTTTCTCACTCCCTTGTGTGGAAGAGAAGCAGGAAGCTTGGCACTGAACCCAGGGGGGTGGAGAGGTCAGATCATGGCATTTATAAAAGGTTTGTCATCACTACCTTGGTTTATACATTTATTAATGATAGTGAAAGGACTAGATTCCAGGTCTTCTAATTTCCTTTCAGTTGTACTAGATACTAATGTCTGTTTCATATCCTTCTGCATAATAGGCTCATTTCATTTCTCAATATGTTTGGAGTTCTCAGAAGCTATTTGAATGATTTGAAAATATTTATTTTCAGGAATTATAGTGAAAGGCATGGGAATATTATCTTTTCTGTTCCCATTAAATATGCAGAATTACTTTGTAAAGATCCTTCCCTCAGTGGCAGGTGTTGTTGCTATTTGTAGCTTTGCTAGAATTAGCTCCTCCCTGGAAATAATTTAGGGGGATTTGGGCCTTTCTCATGACCTTTTATTTTAACTAAATTTTTAAACAAAGTTTTACTTCAACTAACAACAATTTATCTTTCTTTCAACTTTTTCTATTTAAATCATGACTGGGAACACTGAGCCTCCTCAGCATTATCTCTGGAGTCAGAGACCTTGATTCAAATATTTCCTCTAATGTGGGAGCTTAGGCAAGCCACATAACTACCCAGCCTCAGTTCCCCCATCTGTAAAATGAGGGAGAGGACTCTTCCAATTTGAGACCAATTATCCTTTGAACTTATCACCTGATTTCAGAGATCTCTGGTATCAAAATAATTCTCTTTTTTCCCCTTCCAATATCATATGTCAGTATCCAAAATTCTAACACCCAGTCCTCTCTTTCTGTTCATTCACTTTAAGCACCTACTATGACCTAAGAACTGTGCTAAGCACAATAAGCAAGGTCTTCTTACCTTTTAATCACAACTCTGAGATCCTAAAGATGATTTTTCCAGGACTTATTTAGAATTTGTCAATTTAGAATTTTTTTGTCATATAATACACAGTAATATGAGTGGGCTTGTAGCAAATAGAAAGTGCATACAAAAAAGTCTCTCTGAAAAGAACTAGGTAATGCTTAAATTCTAATTATTATCTAAAAATCCTCAGTCAAAACTTGATTCAGAGATCTCCTTTAACCTAGAACCCATGCCCAACTTTGTTGCTTTAAAAAAAAACAAAAGAACTATTTTGCCTACAAGAGTTATTTAGAGTTTTTCTCCAGAACATCATAAGCCTTATACTGATTTTTGGACTTGCCCACCTAAATACCCAAAATTGATCTCATTAAGCAACTCCATATTCATTCCAACTGGACCAAGAAACATCCTGAATCTTGGCAGTCTTGAGCTTCTACTCATGTTCCTGCCTAATATGGGTCATGCCGCAACCACCTTTGGACTCTCTTGAACTTAGATTTTTAATGAAAATATGTTTATTAGGTCAATCTTGTTCCATCCAGGCAGAAAACTGGATACTTAAAAAAAATAAATAAGTTTTAAATATTTACTTGCTCCCCTTGCTAACAGATCTAGGTAAGTAGTAGCACTAAAACAACAACAAAATCAGTTTCATTTTACTTTACATGCAGAGTAGCTTGGAACTAAAATTCATGCCTCCTGTAGGAAAAATATAAACCAAGTCTCAATGGCCCTTTGACTCTCTGTGATCACCTGCTTTCTACTTGTTGCTGTCTCCAATGTAGTTCTCTCTTTGGTTTGCCTCAGGCATTCCTTGAAGCTTTTAGTCATGTTTGCAGATCAACAGCTGTTGCCCATCTCATATATGTCATCTCCTTGCTCCACAATCTGTCCAATAACAAGAAATTTTTTCTATGGTTGTTCATATGTAAAAGCTTTCCTTACTGTGTATGATGACAGATCATAGTAGACGTGTTAGTAAAAGCTTAATAATAGTTTTCAAATACAGTTGATATAGGCCATAATCAATACCACTTTTATTACATCATTTCTTGGCTTAAGAACCTGCAGTGATGTCTATTGTCAATGACAGGATATCCACACCTCTCTTTCAGACTTTTAAGACTTCATGACTTTACCTCATGCTATTTCTCTAATATTACCTCCCACTACTCTTCAATATATAGTCTTTGTTACTAAGAGAGAAGTCAATTCTTTGCCCTATATAGTATGATTAACTGTTGGAAATGTCAAACTGGATATTCTATGGGCATATCAGAAATAACTCATCTTTTCCCACTAATTCTTCCTCCTTTCAGACTCCTTTCCTGTCAAATACATCTCTTTATTCACTCAGATTTATAACTTCAGAGCTGATAACTCTTGACTTGTCATTCATTCTCAGGCTACATATATAAATATCAGAATAATTGACAAATCTTGTTTCTTCTGCCTCCACATCTTTCAAATTTGTCTTCATCTTGTCTTTCCCATGATTCCCACATTAGGTGAATCCTTTATCACCTCTTCCTTGAACAACTGCAATAGCCCCTATATAGTATCTCTCCTTCAAATCTTTCCTTCCTATTACCCATATTCGACACAGCTACTAAAACAATTTGCATAATAAAATATAAGTCAAATTAATTACTCTCCTATTTAATATATTCCTGTGGTTCCCCATTATGACTTCTAGAGTAAATACCATAGAAACTACCCTAGTTAGAATCAGAGACTCTTTACTTTCTAACTTCATATCTTTCATACTTATACATTATTGACCTCTATGTATACAGTTCAGTAAAATTGATTTGTTACTGTTCTTCACTTATTACATTCCAACTCCTAAATCTCTGCTTTTACATGGGCTGTCATCATGCCCGGAATATATTTCCCCCTTCATCTCTATCTCTTAGAATCCTTATTTTTCTAAAAAGCTTAATTCAAGCACTGAGATCTCTATAGATTCTACCAGCAGATAGCACCTCCCAAACTTTTTTGTATATATGTATGTATGCAGAAGTGAATGTGCATATATATGTATGTGTTATTTATACATATGCATATTTACATATGCACAACATATTCATTCATTGTATTCCCTAATAGAAGGTAAACCTTTTGAGTTATTGGACTATCTAGGTGGCATTTGTCTTTGTTTTCTCACCAACTGGCACAGTGTAGACAAATGGTGAGCACTTAATAAATAATGTTTGTTGATTGATTCATACCAGACATGATTCCCATTTTGGATACACAAGAATTAGTAAGAAATTTGAAGGCAGAGGACCTTGGTTGGGATATTTACTGTTTTAAACACTTACATGACCTTTGGCCATGTACTTAAACATCTTGATCTTATCTTCTTTATCAGTGAAGTGAACAGAGTTGATGATCTCAAAATTCTTTGACATCTATAGATCCTATGGTTCTATCATTTTCCATTAGAGTTCCCACATGATGTCATACATTGTAGTTTGGAGGCTCTTGAAGATTATGCCAAGAGAGAACAAATGCTAGTAGATCATTTGAAGAAAACAAGACTTTGAGCATGGACCTTGTCCCTCACAAAGTAAGGGAACAAAGACTGGAAAGAAGTGGGGAAACATTGCTGTCTCATCCAGCTATGATGAATCCTGAATTGTTTCTCTGCCTAAGAAGGTAGCACTTAGAGTTGATGCTTTTCCTTTGGGTGAAATTAAAATAAAAATGAAATTCCTTACTCTCAAATGTACATTAAGTTAGAACACCAACTCATGTGACTGGGAGACCACATGGTCAATCTAAAGTCCTGACTTCTGTAAGAGGCTGGTGGGGGGTCAGCTGGGTAGCTCAGTGGATTGAGAGTCAGGCCTAGAGATGGGAGGTCCTAGGTTCAAATCTAACCTCAGACACTTCCCAGCTGTGTGACCCTGGGCAAGTCACTTGATTCCCATTGCCCACCCTTACCACTCTTCCACCTAAGAGCCAATACACAAAAGTTAAGGGTTTAAAAAAAAAAGAGGCTGGCGGGTAACATGCCCTGGAGATCAATACAGTAGGAGTGAAGTCAATACCATTATTGGCTTTGAGACATAGCTCCAGCTCTTTCTTTTATTCTTGAGGTATAAGAGCTTTTCTCTCTCTCTTCAACAGTCTCTGATTTTATCTTGCCCTGCACCACTTGTGGATGGCTGCACTAGGTCTGCGATCACTTGGGCTAGGAACCGGTAACTGGAGAAATGTAATGCGGTATGGAGACTTTTTGTATCTAGGACCTGATGATTTTTCTTTCTCTCTTTCTGTCTCACTTTTATTAATAAATAATTATAATTTAGTATGCAATACCTAAGATTAATTTTAGTCATTTTACCACAAGCTTACTAGGATAACATGATCAGTATGTGTCAGAGGTATGTAGGAAACTAGATCTTTATGGTTCTGAGGCTAGTTTTCTAATCATAGCATCATAAATCCTTGAAATCCTGAATAAGCAGATACTGGAAAGAGGAGGCAACCTTTGTGAGGAGACACCATTCAAAGGTAGCTAAGTGGTGTAGTGGAAAGAGCACTGGGGTTGGAGTTCTAATCCTACCTTAGATCCTCATTATTTGTGTGACTCTGGGCAAGTCATTTAACTTCTATTTGCCACCGTTTCATCACCTGTAAAATGTAGAAAGTAATTGCATTGACCTTGTAAGATTATTGTGCAGATCAACTGAAGTACCTGAGGGAAGGAAATCCATATATGTATGCTCACAACGTAATGTTACAGCTACTCGGCAGCTTTACTCTAGTTCAAGATTTGGCTCAAGAGGTGAGTGTCTCAGAAGGAAACTACTCCTCATAGCCAGAATGTCACAAATTTAACAATCCTCCTAGACCAAAAGAGTATTGTAAGTGTTATAAAATAAGAGGGTAAACTGGATATACCACTATTAATTTGGTGACAGTGGTGGTTGTTTAGATATGTGGTTAACGCAAGATCACCTGAGTCTTGCCCCCTAGCTAGATGTTGTAACAACTCTCTCCTTTATAACAGTGCCCAGGCAGGATCCCTCAGGTCAGTGGATGAGTATCCCTTTCAGGTCCCACCTGGGGTTGATCAATAGTGGGTATTGGGCTCTGTTAGCCTTGGACACATTTATCTGACTGTGTTTGCTCCCTCCTCAGAGAAGTGATGATACAACCACTCCAGGAAGGTACTTGATGGGTTTATACATATATATACATATATATGTATATATATGTATATATATGTATATATGTATATATATATGTATAAAACATAGATCATAGAGATCTATAGATCTTAGAAGTTCCTTTTGAGATTATGGATGTTGGGCAACCGTGAACAAAGAAGCTATATTCAAAAAGGAAAACCAAAGACAGAAGCCTCACACTGAAGTTCCTTATGTCCCAAGAGATCATCTATGAAAAAAAATGTTGAAGGAGCACTCACTGCACCAACATGACCTTTTCTAAAGAAACAACTCTAAGTATTAAGGGTTTTTCCCCCAGAATATGGTATATTTCTTTTTTTCATCAATTTCATTTTTGTTGACCAGAGGTGCCTGGAATTCCAAAAAATCTCATTAAGAATTCCTGGTAGAGAGTCAAGATGGTGGCTTAGAATTAGCAAAAGTTGATTCCTCTGTGAAAACCCTTCCACATCAATCAAAAACAAAGCACTTCAAGGGGGACAAAAACCCAAATCCAATAAGAAGACAGAGCTGAGGGACTCTCCTGCCTGATTCAACTTAAAAGGTACACAGAGAAAATTGAATTCTCAGGTTTAAGGAAAAGAAAGAAGGAAGGTCCCATGGCCCCTCCTCTACCTACTATATTGAGACTCTGTGGTGTGTGGTATTTCTGGGCAAGGGCTCTAACCAGAATGGAGTGCCTTACTACCACAACTATGTGAAGCTCAGAACTCTGAACACAGCTGGCAAGGAGGCAGCTGAAGGAGAGAAGCAGAGAAGAGGGCAGGCTAATGGCAGCCTTCAGCCACCATACCTCCATCTTGGGCCTCTGCCTCCAGAAATTTTGGCCTCACGGCAATTCAGCTCTGCAGATCAGTTCAACTGGCTTAATCCAGTAGTTCAATAACAAAGAGAAGAAGCCTCAAGAGGGCAGAGGGGCTCAGTCTCACAGAGCTGGCAGAAAACTGGAGGAACAAGGGTGCAGAGTGGACAGAGATCCTGGCTTGGCAGAGGGACAGAGTCATGTGTCTCTCCTGCTCTATCCAACCTGAAAGCCTCTGCTGGCAGTTGAAGAAGATCTGGCCTCAGGGCACATTATTACAAGTGGTCAGCTCCATCAGCCTAATCCAGTTAATCAGCTGAGCAGAGAAGAAGCCCCTTCAGGACAGAATAACACAAATTTAGAGATCCAGCAAATAAAACAAGAAACAAGAATAGAACCAATAAGTAGGGTTAAAGAAGGAAAAAATATGAGTAAACAACAGAAAAAGAAAAAAGAAATTACAATCAATAGTTTCTATTCAGGTAATGAACAATGAACAAATGGAACAGAGGAGGACCAAGAAACACCAAGCAAAAATTCAGGAACTCCAGCGAATTAGACCAACGAACTGGAAGAACTCAAACACAATTAAAAAAACAATTAAAAGAGGTTGGAGAAAATTGGGAAATGAACTTAAAAAGTAAAACAGGACATCTGGAAACAGAAGCACATGAACTAAAACAAGAAAATAATGTCCCAAAAGCCAGAATTGATTTGAAATTTGAGCTTGAAATGAGGCAAATAAAGTAAAAGATAAAAACAATGACCTACAAAGAAAAATAGATCAAAACGAAAAGGAGGTTCAAAATATCAGGAATGAAATTTAGTATTTAAAAATTAGAATAAAACAGACATGAATGATTTCACAAGGCAGCAAAAATCTTTCCTGGGCAAGGGAAATATGGATAGTTAGATGTTGATGTTGACATTGATGATGATGATGTTGATGACATTGTATCATGCCCTGTAGAGAAGTAGAAGGGTTATAAATAGCTGGGTGGGGAGGGGAGCAATACAGGGGAGGGAGAGGCTGGAGGGTTTTTTAAAAGGCACTATAGTAAGAGGGAGATAATAAGAAGAGAGGGAGTGGGAAGAGGAGTAGCATTAGGGAGGGGAAAGTGGGGAGACTGATAAAGCTAAAAAGTTGCAGGGGAGGGATAAGAGAAAAGGCAGAATCAAAGGAGGAACTCAAAATGGAAGGAATACACAGACAGTAATCATAACTGTGAATGTGAATGGAATAAACTCACCCATAAAAAGAAAGCAGATAGAAGAATGATTAAAAAACCAGAACTCTACTTTATGTTGTCTACAAGAAACACACTTGAGGCAGGTAGACACACACAGGGTAAAGGTAAGAGGGTGGAGCAGAATTTACTGGGCTGCAACTGAGAAAAAGAAGGCAGGAGGATCAATTATGATCTCAGACTAAGCTAAGACAAAAATAGTTCTCATTAAAACAGAAATGGAAAGTAATTACATCTTGATGAAAGGCACTATAAATAATGAAGAAAAATCAGTACTCAACATATATGCACCAAATGTATGCATTCATATTTCTAAAGGAGAAATTAAAGGAGTTTAATGAGGAAAAAGATAGTAAAACCTTACTAGTGGGGGACCTCAACCTTCCCCTATGAGAACTAGATAAACTAAATCCTCAAAATAAGAAAGAAGTAAGGGAAGTGAATGATATGTTAGAAATTGATAGCTAATAGATATCTGGAGAAAAATAAGTTGGGATAAAAAGGAATATACCTTCTTTTCAACAGCACATGATACATTTACAAAGATTGACCATGTACTAGGACATAAAAACATTGCAAACAAATGTAGGAAAACAGAAATAATAAATGCAATTTTTCAGATCATAATTCAATAAAAATCATAATCAAGAAGGGTTTATGGAAGGGCAAATTTAAAATTAATTGGAAACTAAATGATCTAACTCTTTTAAACTGGTGGGTCAAATAGCAAGTCAAAGAAATAATTACTGATTTCATTGAAGAGAATGACAATGAGGGAAACGACATATCAAAATATATGAGATGCAGCCAAAGAAATACTGGGGGAAATTTATCCCTGAGGGCATATATCAACAAATCAAAGTGGGAAGAAGCAATAAATTGGGCATGCAACTTAGAAAACTAAAAAGAGAACAAATTAAAAATCCCTAGATAAAAAAAAAACAAATTGGAAATCCTAAAAATCAAAGAAGAAATTAAAAAATTGAAAATAAAAGAACTATTGAACTAATAAATAAGACTAGGATTTGTACTTTGAAAAAAACAAGTAAAATAGAAAAAGTACTGGTTAATCTAATAAAAAAGAAAGAATAAAATCAAATTAACAGTATCAAAGATGAGAAAGGCAACTTCACCTCTAATAAAGAGGAAATTAAGATAATTATTAAGAACTATTTTGCCTAATTATATGGCAATCAATATGACAATCTAAGGGAAATGGGTGAAAATTTACAAAAATATAAATCACCTAGATTAACAAAAGAGGAAACAGAATACTTAAACAATCCCATCTCAGAAAAAGAAACTGAACAAGCCATCAAGGTACTCCGTAAGAAAAAATTTTCAGGGCCAGAGGGATTCACAAGTGAATTTTATCAAACATTTAAGGAACAACTAATCCCAATACTATACAAAATATTTGACAAAATAAGCAAAGAAGGAGTTTTATCAAATTCCTTTCATGACATAACTATGGTATTGATTTCAAAGCTAGGCAGACCAAAAGCATGGAAAGAAAACTATAGACCAATCTTCTTAATGAACATAGATGCAAAAATCTTAAGTATAATGCTAGCAAAAAGATAATTGACCATATAAATAACCAAGCTAACAGAAATCACATAATTATCTCAATAAATGTAGAAAAAGCCTTTGACAAAATACAACACTCATTCCTATTGAAAATACTAGAGAGGGGCAGCTGGGTGGCTCAGTGGATTGAGAGCCAAGCCTAGAGATGGGAGGTCCTAGGTTCAAATCTGGCCTCAGACACTTCCAGCTCTCTGAGTGGCAAGTCAATTAACCCCCATTGCCTAGCCCTTACCACTTTTCTGCTTTGGAGCCAATATATAGTATTGACTTCAAGATGGAGGGTAAGGGTTTTCTTTTTTAAAAAAGGAAAATACTAGAAAGTATAGGAATAGATGGGCCTTTCCTAAAAACAATGAACAGAATATATTTAAAACCAGCAGCAAGATCTGCAATGAGAATAAATTAGAAGCCATCCCAATAATATCAGGAATGATGCAAAGATGCCCAGGAGATATCTCTATTATTTAACATTGTATTAGAAATTCTAGTGGCAGCAATTAGAGAAGAAAAATAAATTGAATAGATTAAAGTAGGCAAGGAGGAGACTAAACTATCATTCTTTACAGATAATATGATGGTCTACTTAAGGAATCCTAGATAATCAACTAAAAAGCTAATAAAAATAACAACTTTATCAAAGTTGCAGGAATACAAAATAAACCCACATAAATCATCAGCATTTCTATATATTTCCAACACAACTCATACTTATTTTATCTTAGAAAAAGCCTTCCTATTTTCTTTTAATCATTACATTTAGAATTAGAATAGATATTGGTGATAATTTGTACTGTAAACTCCTTACTGCATAGATGAAAAGACTCAGGCACAGAGAAGCTAAGGATTTATCTAGTCTTATGGGTAGTAAGTAGGGGTGACAGTATTTTAATTCCTGTTCTCTTACTATATCCAGTGCTTTTTCTACTATACCATGTTCAGTTTTATGAAGATGAGGCAATTATGAATAGTGAATTCATATAGGCTTCTCTTATCTTTTTAGAGGCAGTATGATTGGCAAAGTGTCAAGAGGAGTGGATAAAAAGTGGATCTTGCAGCTAAATTCTTGCCTCTGACATATATTGACCATGTTACCATGGAAAAGTCACTTAACTTCTCAGTGCTTTAGGTAACTCTCTAAGTTGCAAAGAAGGTACCAAAATTCAGTGGTAGAGGAAATTACATTATCTCTGAATTCCCTATATAAAGGAATCACAGGTCCAATGCCTAACTTTCTACTCCCAATCTTCACTTTTCACTATATACTGTGAAAGAGAATTCTTTACTCTATTGTCTCACAAACCACTTAGTGAATTCAAGCCCTCAGAAACTCAATCAGCCAGAATGAGTATTCACCTCTCCAGAAGATGAATTTTAGAAAATTCACACCCTTAGATGAGAAACTAACCTTCAGGAGGTGAGAACTTAAGCTTTAAAAGGTTAGAAGTTTATCCCACAGACCCTGCCCTCCTGGGAAGTACTAGACAATTTGGAAACTGTGATTGGACCCTATGAAGAGGGGAAGGGACAAAGAACCACCATAAAAGCCATGAAATCCTTTGGCTTGAAGCAGATTGTCTTTGAGAAAATAGTCAGAAGATGGTGTTTTCTGGAAATAGTATTTGAAGGACCTTTGCTGGAGACAGTGGATTGAATTGTGGGCTTGGAGATTGGTTTCAATTTAGACCCTGACTCCTGGACTACTTCTTTGGGTGAGTGAAAAGGGCTGACTTATTTCCTAGTTTCTGGAAAGACTAGTTTCCAATTTGGAGGAGGCCATGGTGAGGACTAGTATAGGTATTTTCTCTAACTTCTTTCACATTTCTCTACTTTATTGTTTCCCTTCTATTTTGAAAATAAGTTTCTCACTCGAGATATAATATTGGTGACCACATAATTTCATAAAATTATTGTCCAACCATTCATTTTTACCTTTATATTTCAAACAGATTTCATTATTTCCATGGTTTTATCATACCTTCTATTTGTTTTTAAAGCTCTTTACAACCTTTCTAGTCTTCTCACATCCAACTCCCCTGATGTACTCTGAGATCAAGTGACACTGGCCTCCTTGCTTCTCCTTGAAAACAAAAGTCCATCTCTCTATTCCAAGCATTTTCTCTGGCTGTACTTCAAGAGTAAAACACTTTCCCTCTTCATATCTACCTTTTGCTTTCTCTGGCTTCCATAAAGTCTAAACTAAAGTATTTTCCCCCACCCTTCCTGCCCAGCTTCATGTACATATACAAGCAAGCTTGGATTGATTTCCTTGCGTTTACTCTGAAACTGTCCCAGATTCATACAGAATTGGTCTTTATTGAATATAGTTTTTTGCATATGATTTTCTCCATTATACTGTGAGTTTTTTGAGAGCAGGGACTTTTCTTTTTGCCTTTCCTTGTGTCTCTATCACTTGGAATAGTTCCTGGAACATGGCCCTTAATAAATGCAAATTGTTTAACTGGGCAGTCTTTTCACCAGTGTAGATCATAATCCATTCACATTCTTTTAGCTTTTGAGTGTCTTGTTCCGGTTTCAATAATTTCTTCATAGTGGATCCATCCAGCATGCTAGAGTCTTTCATCTGATTCTTTTAATAGTTCATTGATACCAGTACAATACTCATTTCTTATTCTTACTTACTACTACATGTCTTGATCATCTCCTTCTCTAACCTCATTATCTTTGAAGATAGCTTTTATACCACTTACAAGCAAGGCCTAAAGTCCTTCCTGGTAATAGGCCACATGTATGCTGTATACTTCCACCATGAATCTATTGTGTAATTTAATTTAAATTCTTCTGAGACTAGGATACTTACAGATTTACAAGCATATCCCTGGGAGAAAGACTAATGAAAGAGATTAAAACACATGCACATATAATCTCAAGATATTTATATACCCTTCATGACAATTAAACATGCTGATTATTAGGGTACTTATATCATTAAAGTACATTATTCATACTTGAATGCATAACTTTATTAGGATTCAATGGAGTAATTCAAATAGCGACACTGGTTTTCAGTTCAGGAACTGATTTTTAAGGAAGCCAAAGACATATATATATGCACTAAAAGATAATATACAAAAATATTTAAGTTTAGAATGATATTATAGGAACAGTAAAAAAGAAATCCATAACTTCCGTTTTGGTTTTAGAATTCCTCTGGCTTCTCTGAAAAGAAAATGTTTGATTTTCACATGAATATGGTCTCCATGACAACTGATCTTTGAGATCTTCCAGCTTTATAAAAAAAATTCTTCCACAGATCTTACTATCCATGATTATCCTCCATCGCCCCATCTCCCATGATACCAAAAGAACTAAAGAGTTTTCTGGGAATAGCAGTATAGTCAAACAGCTGTGTTTTTTGACATGGTGAAAAGAAGAGACAACCACATACATTAATCATGTCTATTATGCGGTAGGAACTATCCAACATACTAAGAGCATAAACAAAACTAGGAAAATTACCCTCAAGGTGTTTATGTTCTATGAGGAGCATTAGATCTTAAGTAAAAAAAAAGGAGATAAAAATTTCAGCTCTTCCACTTTGATTTGGGGTTGTTTATTCAATTTCTTTGAGATAATACTTCCTCATCTTGTAGAATTAGTAAGATAATATTTGGAATATTTACCACATAGGACTGTCAAGAGGGCAGATGAGATAATGAATGAATAAGGGTTTTTGTAAACCACTCTGTTTAACTGTTTTTTTAAACCTACAGATTCAGTTATATACATTAGAGACAAAGACTTGGCTTGACTAACAGCTATGTTGCACAGAAGGAAGCTAAAATCATGATGAGTAAAAAAATGTCTGAGATGTGGATTTTTTTGGTCTGCCAGACAACATTTGGTACTATATTCATTCTAGCCAAAGTGACTGACAAGGTTTTTTTGTTTTTTTCCCCCCTCCCTGCCTACTTGCTAAATACTTTCCCTGTGAATTTTTTTTCCTAAATTAAGTTGAGTAGCATTAATTCAGAATAAAACTATATAAAATTTACTCTTTGGCAATTCAAAAGGAAATTAAATATTAAGAACACATATGATGTTTTCTATTCTATGAAATAAAAAGAAAATATGATAGATTTGTGAACATAGTTGAAAGGAAATTATGTGATATTAGGGTATGAGTCTTCCTTTAAAGACCTCGATATTATACATTTTGCCATCTAATATTTTTTAAATACCTAAGACTGTACTATTTTCTTTGGCCAAAATTTTCCTGTTTTCATCTTCAAGGATTTAAGTTGACCATTTGTATCGTCATCTCTTCTCCTTATGTTTATGTAATATAATCTCTAGAGAATTAGAAAGTTTAAGGTGTGGCTAGTCAAAATCAACAATGTGATTCTTTTTGTTTCTTCATCACAGCTCTATATCATTTTAAGATTCAGAAAATAATTCACAAAGGTTATTTTTCTTGATTCTCACAAGTCTTAGAGGTAGGTACTATTATTATCTCCATTTTTTTCAGCCAAGAAAGCTGAAACTAAAGGAGATTAAATGACCTATGCAGTTTAACATAGTAAGTATTAGAGGATAAATTCGAACTCAGCCCTTTATTAAAGTGCAATGGCTCAATCAAATCCCTTATTAACTTGCACTTATGACACTGGCTTCCTTGAATTAGACATGCAGTCTTTCCATTTTGGTTCACCATCTGTCCCTCATGCCTAGAATGCTCTCCTTCCCATCTCCATTTCCTGGCTTCTCTGATTTCATTCAAGTCCAGGCTAAAATCCCATCTTCTCTAGGAAGTCTTTCCAGGTTCCCTTTAATGCTATTTTCTTCAGTACTTTGTCTTTTGGTTATTTCCCATTTATCCTGAGGCTATGTGTACATAATTGTTTACATATCATCTTCACCCATTAGATTGTGAGCTCCTTGAGAGCAGGAACTATTTTTTGCTTTTATTCATTTCCCCAGTGTTTCATACAGTGCCTGGCACATATTGCACAATTAACAAATGTTACTTTATTAAGTGATTGAGAGAGGGGCCTGAAAGGAGTAGGTCAGGGGTTTTAGGCTGATCAACAGTGTGGTCTTATTGGTGAATGACTTCTGTACTTCCTACTGCCAAGAAATAGGGAAAATAGTGGAAGATAAAAAAGAAAAAAAACATATTTGATCATGAAGAAAATAAAGTCAATTCTTCAAATGGTAAAATGATGAAAAAATTAGTCTCCAGTAAATGATGTGGTCATAAAAGTATCTAAGAAGTCAAAATCATTGTGAAATAAAGACCAACACATTTTGACAATATTAATATTTAAGTACAGCTAACATTAATGTAGTTTACAAAATTTTGCTAAACTAATTATTTTGGAATGAAAACTAAAGGATCATTTTTCATGAAATATTTACTGTATTAAAACCATTGTTTTAACTGAAGACTATTCATGGAAACAGACATTTCATAGAAAATTTATAATAGAAATTTTGATCACTATGATCATGATGTGAATAATTAACAAAAATATGAATGAAAATTTAAAAACAAAAATACAACGAATAAAAACAATAAACAAATAGGAAATTTAATAATATCTAAGCAGGAGGATTAGGGATCTCTCCTGACTGAAGCATACAGGACCCTTAAGGGGAAATAAAAACGAGTCCAGAAGAACGAAGGAACCCCATAACAGGGCGCAGCATTGAAGGTACGTAGAATCGAGGCATTTCCACGTTATAAAGGGGTGAAACAGCTCTCACTAAAACGCGGGAGGAAGAAGCACCTCCCCCACCCCACACACCACACACCTCGCACAA
>NC_058132.1:272895955-272907428 GCF_016433145.1 Gracilinanus agilis
CTTCTTCTTCTTCTTCTTCTTCTTCTTCTTCTTCTTCTTCTTCTTCTTCTTCTTCTTCTTCTTCTTCTTCTTCTTCTTCTTCTTCTTCTCCTTCTTCTTCTTCTTCTTCTCCTTCTTCTATATTAACAATCTCTACAGTTTCATTATCTATTCCATGTGCTAATTTAACATGAGAGCAATGATACCACGAATCACTACCTAAAACTTTCACAGAAGATGGTGAAACTAATACAACTGTATAGGACCTACCCAATTTTGTTCTGTTACTGATGTTTTGGCAAAAATTTTCACAGAGACCATATCACCTGGTTGAAAAATTATGAAGAGAATAATCCAATGGACCAGATTGAATTAATACTCCCATATCTTGTAATTCTCTTAGCCTCTGCTGTAAAGTACTTACATATGAAGCAATTTGTCAATCACCTCCTAAAAGTGATGCGTAAACAGCCCTACAATTTTTGCTTGTAGTGGAGCATGTCCAAAGAGCATCTCATATGATGATATATGCAGATCTGCTCTTGGCCTCATACGTAGGTAAAACAAAGCTATGGGAAGAATCTCTGTCCATTTAAGATGAGTTTCAGCACAGAGTTTTCCAACCATAGTCTTGAGTTCCCTATTCATACGCTCCACCTAACCTGAACTTTGAGGGTGATAAGAAACATGATATTTAGGTGTTATTCCTAGATCCTCATAGACTCTTCTAAGGATATCCTGAGTGAAATGAGATCCCTTATCCGAATCTATGATTAAAGGTACACCAAATCTAGGTACAATTTCCTTGAGTAACACTTTCACCACAAAACTAGCTGTGTTGGTATTTGATGGAAACACTTCAGTCCATTTAGTTAAGTCTATCAACTATCACAAGACAATACTTGTATCTTCCAGCTTTAGGCATACAGATATAATCAATCTGTAAACTCTCAAATGGACAATATGCTAAACGTCTACCACCCAAATCTTTCTTTCTGAATGCACTTTGATTGAACTTTTGGCAGCCTGGACACCTATTATAAATCTTATTTGCAACCATACTTATTCCAGGAGCAACCCATTGTCTCTTGATGGAATCCACAACAGCTTGTGTACCAAAATGACCTTTTGTGTGAATGGTTTGACACAAATAGGTATACAAATCTTTTGGTAACAATGGTCTTCCTGTATCAGTAATCCATATCCCATGTTCTTTCCTAGCTCCAAATTTATCCTTCCATTTCTGGATATCTGAGTCTAATAAGCTTTCTCTAGATCATCAGAATCAATATAAGTTAGTGGGGAGAAATATGAGGCAAATAGACTCATTTGCTATAGTCCAGACCTGAGGTGATAAGGGCCTGCCCCAGAGTGATCATAGTGTCAGAGGAGAGGAGGGGTCTTATTTGAGAGATGCCACAAAGGTAAAATAGGTTTTAACAATAGATTGGATTTCAGCATTGGGAATGACAAGTGGAGGGTGACTCTTAAGTTGCAAGACTCAGAAACTAAAAAGATGTTGATGCCTTTTCCAATGATAGGATTTTGTGATATTCTAATATTCACATTTATTCTCTGTCAACCTACCCTTCAAACCACCAAAGACTAATTTTCCTCATGCATAGATCTGGCATGTTCCTCTGTTCAACAATTTCAGTGGTTCCCTTTTGTTTTAAAAAAAAAATTTTTAAACCCTTGTACTTCGGTGTATTGTCTCATAGGTGGAAGATTGGTAAGGGTGGGCAATGGGGGTCAAGTGACTTGCCCAGGGTCACACAGCTGGGAAGTGACTGAGGCCGGGTTTGAACCTAGGACCTCCTGTCTCTAGGCCTGACTCTCACTCCACTGAGCTACCCAGCTGCCCCTGGTTCCCTTTTGTTTTAATGAGTAATATTCAAATTCTCTCTCCTTCCTTCCAACTGAAAATCCTGGTATGATTTTACCTTTCTAATCCTATCTCATGTTCAGATTACTTTATGCTTCAGTCATCTTACCTTGCTCCCTGTATGTTGCAATATAATTTATACTTCTAAACTGTCAATCAATGAGCATTTACAGTATCTACTTTTTCACAGGCACAAAAAAAGGAAAAAAGGAAAACAACTCCTCCCTTCAAAAAGGTTGTATTCTAATATAAGTATCTATAATAATATTTTTAGTGTCATGAACTCAGTAGTGTGTGGAAACCTATGTATTCCTTAGGATGATTTGTTGCTGTTTGTTTTTTGGATGAATTTATATATATATATATATTTTTAAAAAGTACTTATTCATGTATTCTAATTTTATAGAAGTATTACTCTCCATTCCCAGAAAGCCATTCCATAAAAGAATAAAAGGAAAAAGAAAAAAAGGAAAAAGAAGAAACAGGAAACCCACTAAAAGTGATAAATACACTGGCAAATTAGAAAATATGTGGAATGTGTAATATCTCTCACTTCCATACTGATGTGGTTTAGGGAATCCCCACATGTCTTTTCATTTGAGTCATTATTTGTCTTTATATTTTGTTACATTCATTTTTATTAGTACATTGATATTCTCTGCATTTACACTGTCATGGTTATTATATGCATGTGCATACATCTCCCATGGCTGTGCTTAGTTCACTGCCATAAGTTCACAGAGATATTACATCTTGATATTTATCATATACATCATTTTTATAGTACATGCTATTATATTCCATATGTATAACACAGTTTGGCCATTCTTCAAATGTTGGACATTCATTATTATTCCAATTCTTTGCAATCACAAAAAGGGTAGCACTAATTTTTTTTTTGTATTTTGGGAATTTCTTCTTATCTGTGATTTTTTTGGGGATATAAGCCGAGTAATGGAGCTTCAAGTTCAAAGGGAATTGATATTTTAAACACTTTATTTTCATAAGGCCAAATTACTTTGGAAAATATTTGTACCATTTCATACTTTCACCAGCAATGGATTAGTGTGCCTATCATCCACAACCCTACCAAATGTATGCCATTTTTTCATCATCTTTGCTAATATGCCGGGTAATACTTCAGATTACTTTTGGCTCTCATTTCTTTTATCAGTGCTTTGTAGTATTCTTTTAGTTGGTTGCAAAGACTTTTGCAATTCTTTTGAGAATTGTTTATTTGTATCTATAGATGTAACAATAATGGAGCCAGTAACCAATGTTTGATAGAAGGGAGAGAAAGTCTATGTGGTGAGTCTCTCTTCCAGCTCTCCCCTGGGGCAGAATATATACACTAGGAGACTTTAACTGGGTGACATGCATGGTCGTGCCACCCCACAGGAGTTGGGGGCAAGGCTTCCTTATAAGATGAGGAATATTTGATCCTGAATAAGGATGGAGTTCACACAAACCTCCCCCTGATCAGTTAATTTCACAGTAGGTGGTCTGACTTCAAGATGGAAGCAGCCAGACCAAGCTGTGGTTCCCCTCTTCCTTGTTGTCTCTCAGGCACTCTGGAAAGCTATCTGATTGATGAATGGCTTTTATTATTCACAATTCAGGGATTGGGGAAAAGGCTGAAGGGCAGCGGGATTTGGGGGTGCCTTCTTCTTTATTCCTGTGGGGTCTGTAACTTAGGAGGGAACCTTTGGGGTTCCCACTCCTAAGCTTCTTCCCCTGCCCCTTCTCCTTCTGTTCCTATTTCTAATTTTCTGTTTCTATCCTTTTCTATAATTGTAAGTTTTGACTGAAAGGGGGTCTCTCAGCAAGGTTGGGTAATGGGAGAAGGAGACCAAGAGATAGCTCCCAAAATGGAGTCAAAAAACTTAGCTTAATTCATGGTTGAAATCTTGATGGGTGAGATGCAATGGAATGTCTTTGATCAGGGAATCCAGGTTTCAATTTCCAAAAGAAAGATCCTCAGGAAGCCCTCAGGAATGGATCTGAGCTGGGATGTCCTCTTCCTCTCTCTTCATAGTCCTCCCCTCTTCCTCCTTCCTCTGAGGAAATTCCCAGAAATCTCTCTGGTCTCAACTGTCAGCAACTGTCAGCAACTGCCTTCTCTGGCTCCTTTTTTCCCATCCCCCTTGCACAAATCCCATCATTACATATATCAGGTATCTACTGAGAAATGGCAATTTTTTCTTTGTTTAGTGACTTTAGTCATGCCTGACTCTTTTTACCCCATTTGTGGTTTATCTGGGAAATATCTTAGAGAGGTTTGTCATTTCCTTCTCCAGCTCATCTTATAGCTGAGGAAACTGAGGCAAATGGAGTTAAGTGAATTCTTCAGGGTTATTATTAAGTATTATTAAGTGTCTGAGTCTGCCTGACTCTTCCCATCACTCTGTCCCTGGAACATGTAGCTCTCATATTACACACACACACACACACACACACACACACACACACACACACACACACAAACACAGACACATAAACACACATAATTTATCTTGAGAACTTAACTCTTATCTAAGAAATATAATAGAGATTGTTTTCCCCCATTGAACTATTTCCTTCCTTATCCAAGGTTCATTAATTCTATTTGTGTAGAAGCTTTTCTATTTCCTGAAATTAGTTGTCTATTTTTGCCTTTTGTAATTGTCTCTATCTCTCCTTTTTTAGAAAGTACATCTGTTTCCCATAGTTGTAAGAGGTATATAATATACTCCTCTTCTATATTTTTAAAGTAATATAATCTTTAATATTAAAGTTATATATCCATTTAGGATATTTCATGGATATGGTCTAAGGCTTGCTCTAAACCTAATTTCTGACAGACTGGTTTCTAATTTTCCTAGAAGTATTTTAATCAAATAGGGAGTTTTTCTTGGGTAATTTATACACTTTATTAAGGTCTAGGTTATTGTTTTCCATTATTTCTGCTTCTCCCTGTCTAGTCTGTTCCATTGACCTATATCTTTATTTTTCAATCAATACAAGTTTAATGACTGCTGCTTTATAAAATAATTGGAGTGTCATTCCTAAAAGTGCCATTTCTCTTTTAATTTCCTTTAATATTCTAGATATTTTTGTTTTTGCAAGTGAATTTTGTTGTGATTTTTTAAGATCTATAAAGTAGACCCTTGTTAATTTGATTTTTATAATATTAAAAATGTAAATTAATTTGGGTAGCTCTGTTATTTTTTCATTTATATTGGCATGGCCTAGACATGAGCACTGGCTATTCTTCCATATGTGTAAGCTGTTCTTTATTTCTTTAAGAAGTAATATGAAATACATATTAGTCTTTTGTGTGATCTTCTCAGTCCAACTATAGATATTTTAAACATTTTGTATGTATTTGGAATGGGATTAACCTTTTAATTATTGCTTCTTGCATTTAGTAATTATTATACATGTAGGGAAAGGACATCAAATGTAGAGATGTATACCTGTGACTTGGATGCATTGTATGTATTTGAAGAGCATTTAGGAAATTGGAGCTAGTATGCTTTCTTTGGAGAGAGGGCATATCAGGCTAGAATTATATTTGTTCAATAAAATATTGTTAGTCTAAGAAATATGATTGTTGCAATCAAACTGACCAGAAATTCTAAGAATTGGAAGAATTTATAGGTCACCTACTGAAAAAATAAAGAAAAAGAAAGTATGGTTATTGATTCTAAGTAATTTGAGAAATAACAATTTCTGCAAGCAACCAGAAGAAGAATTTTCAAATATAAGGGAAAAATATTTTAATGCAAAACCATAAGTACATACAAGAGAGAATGGTATAATATATTCTGAAGATCAGTGTATCTCAAGATGGATTCCATGGAAATATAATGAAAAATGAATAAAAGATAGATATTAAATAATAAATACAATTTAAATATCCTTAGAAAGAAAACCAGACCTGAAGAAAGTATTTGCTTCTTAAACAACCCAGAAAATTAACAAACACAACAATCAAAAACAGCAATATTACAGTAACTTTATAGAAACCAGTGAAAAACTTCTTTCTGAATATATACAGAGAGACAGGAGTGAAGGCAGAAGTTTAGTGGGGGTAAAAGTAGAGAGGTGGGTCTGAAGCATTATAAACAGAACTCATGACACCTTATCTACAAATGAATTAATGTTTGTTTTTTGAAATTACATTAGAAAAATTGGAGTGAAGTAAGAAAATTTATAGAGAGTAGTGTGTGATGAGCCTGTTAAAATTTAAGTATGAGCTATGAAGGGAAGGTGATATTTGCAGTCTCTCTGGAAGTGAAGACTTTCCAAAGGAATAGTTGAGGAAGTGGTAGGGTGAGAGGGCTAAAAAGGAAGCATTCAGAATCTGGCTGACTGGGATCCCAGGGTGAAGACTGCAACTGAGACAGAATACCTTAGAACCAGCACAGTAAGCTCAGGGCTCTGACTGGGCAGCTGGCAGGGAGACAACTGGCAGAAAGAAAGAGAGGATGGATGGAAGTAACTACCTTCAGCCTTCACACCTTTACTTTCACCTTCAGCTTCTGCTGACAGTTGGGGAAGATCTGGCCTCAGGGCACATTAATACAACAGGTCAGCTCCATCAGCCTAATCAAGTTAATCAGCAGAGCAGAGAAGAAGCCCCTTCAGGGCAGAAAAGTCCAAACTCAAGATGCAGCAAATAAACTTAGGAGTAAGAATACAGTCAATAAGGAGGGGGAAAGAAGTAAAAAAATATGAGTAAACAACAGAAAAAGAAAAAAGAAATTACAACAGACAGCTTCTATGTAAGTAATGAAAAGAATGTAATGAAAAAACAACAAATGGAACAGAGGAGGACTAAGCAACAACAAAGAAAAACTCATAAACTCTAGCAAATTGGTCCCATGCAGTGGAAGAATTAAAAATACAATTCAAAGAACAATTAAGAGAGGATGAAGAAATTGGGCAAAGAACTTAAAAAGCAAAATAGGTCATTTGAAAACAGAGGCAAATGAACTACAAGGAAATAACGTCTTCAAAGCCAGAATTGACCAGCTTGAAAATGAGGCAAATAAACTGAAAGATGACCTACAAAGAGAAATAGACCAAAAGGAAAAAGAGAATCCAAAAGCTAGGGTTGAAATTCAATCTTTAAAAATTAGAATTGAACAATTAGAAGCAAATGACTTCACAAGGCAGCAAAAGTCTATAAAACAAATCAAAGAATGGAAAAATTGAGGAAAATATGAAAACACCATATAGATAAAACCATAGACCTGGAAAAATAGATCTAGGAGAGACAATTTAAGAATTATTGGATTACCTGAAAATCATGACAAAAGTAAAAACCTAGATATCATTCTACAGGAAATTATCCAAGAAAAACTGCCCTGATATTCTTGAATAAGAGGGTAAAGTACAGATTGAAAGAATCCATATATCGCTTGTACATTAAATCCCTAATTGTCAATGCCCTGGAATGTTATAGGCAAGTTCAAGCACTTCCAGACCAAGGAAAAGATATTACAAGCTGCTAAAAAAGAAATAATTCTGATATTATAGAGCCATTGTCAGGATTACACAGGACCTGGCTGCACCCACACTGAAGAACCAGAAGGCATGGGATATAGTATTCTAAAAAGCAAGGGAACTGGGTCTACAACCAAGAAACAACTACCCAACAAAATTGATTATATTCTTGCAGGGAAAGTATGGTCATTTAATAAAATAGAAGATTTACAAGCATTCCTAGAGAATAGACCAGACTCAAACAGAAAAATTGATGCCCAAATACAGAACTCAAGAGAATCACCAAAAAGTAATTAAGAAAGGAAAAATATATATATGTGTATGTATGTGTATGTGTGTATATATATATATGTATATATATATATATGAAGTTCATCAGATCTTTAAGTATGGCTTAGTGACCACTATTGTAAGGAGTTTTTGGTTGGATATATTAATATTTAAAGGTGTGGTTGCCAAGGAACTGAATAAATACCAATTCCTAAAATGATTTTAGTAATTTATTTACAAAATATAGGAGAGAGTGGAAGTAGAGACATGAGAGGAGGTCAGAGTAAGAGATCTAACTTATTTGTATTCGAGTCTGGGCTTTACTCTGGCAGGGCTCCAGAGGCAGGGCTCCAGAGACCCAGCCTGAGAGTCTAAAAGTCAATTAACAAGGAATTTAGCCACAATGGCTTCTTCAAATCAAGGGAGCCTTCCGGGGGTTAGTACCTCCAGGGAAATTAAAGCAATCAGTCAGCCTTTTTCACTCACCAAGGTCTCAAGGTCCCAGCCAGAGCTTCTTCTAGTCCAAGCCATGAACAAGAAGAGAACTGCACTTACTGAACTTTCTTTTAAAGGGGCTTCTTTCGAGTCACTTCCTGTGCCTTCCTCTTAGTTTACATGTCCAATCACAACAGATGCTTTTCTTAGGACTGCCCAGGTGGCAGTCAATAAATTTTGATTCATCACTCATTCTAGCACATGTGGGTCACAAACCTCCTAACTTGTGAAATAAATGGTGATGTTCCATCTTTGTTAATTAGATTAAGGATGGGCAGGGTAGATTTAATTTTATTATCATACTATTTCTGTTGGAATTTCATACCACTTTTCTAGACCATGTTAAAATGGAAGTTACTTTGTTTTTGGTATATAATTTCTGTTTTAGAAGACTTTTAGAGGTAATTTGGATTAGAGCAAATGTTTCAGCCTCTATCTTGTTGGTCATGTCACTTGGTAGTCTATCTGTAATGATAAACTTGTAGGTTAATGGAAATAGAGATATATTTTTCATCTTTTCATGGATCACTTAAGTGTCTGTGGAACCCAGGTTAAGAACTCCAGTTTTAAAGGTTAAAACTTTCTTCCTTTAATTTATTATTTTAACCTTTTTTATTCTTGGGATGTCATAATTCTACCTTTTCAACTGATATATTTCTAACTATCCTTTAACGTTTATTTGAAATACTAAGTTGGAACTCATTTAGCACATTATTTCACACTCTCTAAGGTATCTATCATGTCTTAATTTCTATTTTAATTACCTCCATACAACTATACAACCTATTCGCCTACTATGAGAGAAGAGGCTAGATTATAAAAATTTATTTTTTTTATCTATTCTAAGGATCAATACATTGGACAGTTGGTTAATGTAACTTCAAGGTTATTTACTGGTATTCAGATAACTAATACGTGATAACTTGTAGTTATTATGTAGATTATGGATATTTATATGCATGTAATGTATCTATTATTAGAGTATGTATTCTTTGAGGGCAGATATCTCTTTCTATCTCTACCAGAACCTGGCTAGATCTTCACATATCTATCATTTCCAGATTCTGTATTGTTTTTTACTAACTCTTCTCAAAACCTGAAATGCTTTCATTCCTTATCTCCATCATGTGTTTTTCTTGGATTCCTTTAAGTTATAACTAAAATCTGTCTTCTATTAGAAGCATTTCCTGACGCTCATTAATCCTGATTCTTTTTATTTATTGATAACTTCCATTTTAAGCAGCATATATCATGTTTATACAATCTTGGTTTTCATATTTTCCTGTTGTTTGCATTTCTTTGTGTCCCCAGTAATTAGCACAATTGATAGAATATAATGGGGGTTTCAAAAACCTAACTTTTCTGATTCTCAGCTTATTCATCTATAAAATGGAGAGAATAATGTTTAGAATATGTGCCACACATGATTGCTGTGAGAATCAAAGGAAATATACTGTGCCAATCACTTTAAAAACCTTATAGGACTATATAAATGCCATTTTGTATTTATATAGTGCTTTGCACACATAAAAAGATGATAAATGGTCATTGAATGAATGAATGAAGTAATGAAAGCAAAGGGTAAAGGACAGATCAAATAAAATGTGATTCTTCTCTTGAATTCTCCTCTATTTTACCCTGAACATGACTCAGGTTTTGGATTTTGATAGTTCAAGGTTTAATGGGCAGCCAGGAGGCACAATGAATAGAGTGCCATCCCTGGAATCAGAAAGACTCATCTTCTTGAGTTCAAATCAGGATTCATATACTCACTGGTTGTATGATCCTATTCAAGTCACTCTATCCTATTTGTCTCAGTTCCCTCATCTGTAAAATGAGCTAGAGAACCATTTCAGCATCTTTGCCAAAAAAAATCCTAAAAGAGGTCACTAAAAATGAGGAATAATTGAAAAATTATTGCTAGTTCAGGGCTTCTTTTTTGATCCTCTAGAGCAGTGATTCCCAAAGTGGGCGCCACCACCCCCTGGTGGGTGCTACAGTGATCCAGGGAGGCGGTGATGGCCACAGATGCATTTGGGGGTGGTAAATAGCTGTAAGGGGGCAGTGATAGTATGTGACAGGGGGCACTAAGTAATATTTTTTTTCTGGAAAGTGGGCGGTAGGCCAAAAAAGTTTGGGAACCACTGCTCTAGAGGACATGCTATATAGGTCTAAGCATCAGTGTCAATTTAGCTTCGATGGATGAAGGATATTTCTCCCCAAAGAATAATGAAGAAAAAGGCAAAGCAGCAGATGATATTTATTGAACATCAAAAATGCACTGTACACTAAATAGTACAAAGAGAGAAGCATTTATTTCAATACATGTTGAGAAATACACTTGAAAGTAATTGTACCAGATGTCAATTTGCCATGTGCTCTAGGGCAAGAAAAGCAAGGGTGGAGCAATTTTCCTCCTGAGAAATAAAAATGAATATGAAGATCAGTAACACTAATATAATTTCAAAATAATTATTTCAATTAGAGACTATTTCCTAACCTGGTGTCTTCTAAAATTTTAGGCATAATATTTAAAAATTTTCACTATTTAAGTTTTTTCAATGTCAGCATATATTTTAATTCCTTTCAAATGTCACCTAAATGTATAGTAATAGTACAGAAAATAATCCTCAGAGAAGGTTGCCACAGCAACATCCCTTCAATTAAATGCATGAAATTGATTTTCTTTTAAAGGGGAAAGGTAGTAGAGTGAGGGCCAGTATGCAAGTACAGTGTTCAAGTTAAAGGGAGTATAGAGACAACAGTAACCTAAAATGAATGAGTAGAAAGTGGTTGGGACAGAATTAATTGCAACTGAAAAGGAGAAATTTAGAAGAACAAATTCTAGAATAGTTGTCTTTGTCAGAATATCTGGAATTTGATGTCATGTGGAGGGAAGAGAACAATTAAGGATGGAGGGTCAGGCAATAAGGAAATATTTGTGATAAGTTAAGGAAATCCATTAGACAAGCCTACTACTGTCTTATGACTAATAGTATTTTTGTCTCCATAGAACTATCATTCTTGAATAAAACCTCTGAGAACTGGGTTATCTAGAGGTTAAAGAATACAAAATTTCCATCCTTCTTTATAGATGAAAGAAGGTAAAAAGAAAATATGGACCCATATTCAGAAGAAAGACTATCATGAATTCCTACATCTTTTAATATGCTAATATTATTTTAATTACTTTCAGTGCCAAGTATTTCTACTTATTAAATAAAATTTTTAAGTGATAATATATATAATATATATTTTTAAAATAGGCCTTGAGGAGTCTCAATAATATGACCTGCTACTGGTGTCCACACTTATTTTTGTCCAAAGAAGGAAGGAAGGAAGGAAGGAAGGAAG
>NC_058132.1:272922341-272934267 GCF_016433145.1 Gracilinanus agilis
AGGAAGGACTGCAGGAGAGGAAACATATAAGATAAACAATTGCTTGAATGCATGGACTGAGGCAGACATGAATGGGAAATAGACCCTGAACAAGGACACTTGTTACAACCAGTGGAAATGTGCGTTGGCCATGGGTGGGGGGAGAGCTGGGGGGGTGTGAAGGGGAAAGTAGGGGCATAAAGTATGTAAACAGATTTAAAACGAATATTAATAAATGTCTAAAAAATGTGAGGCAACAAAAAAAAAGAATGCTCAGAAATCTTCTATTCTATTAAATCATCAGGTTTTCCACAAAAAGATATATTCTTTTTTTTTTTTCTGAGCAGATGATTCTGGATTGTAAACCTAGTTCCTTTATCTTCTGATATACCATGTTCTAATCTTTCTGATCCTTTAATGTGGCATCTGCTAAGTCCTGTGTGATCCTGACTTTGGCTCCATGATATTTGAATTGTTACTTTATAGCAGCTTCCAGTATTTTCTCCTGGTAGTTCTTGAATTTGCCTATAATGTTCCTTAGAGTTATCATTATGGAATTTATTTCAGGAGATGATCAGTGGATTCTTTCAATTTACATTTTACATATTTATTCAAGAATACCAGAATAGTTTTCTTTGGTAATTTCCTGCAAAATGTTGAATAGGTTTTTAAAAGAAATTTATGGCTTCCAAGTAGTTCCATAATTATTACATTATCTCTCCTGGATCTGTTTTCCAGGTCACTTGTTTTTTTAATTACATATTTATGTTTTCTTATATTTTGTCATTCTTTTGATTTTGTTTTACTATTTCTTGTTGTCTCATGAAGTCATTAATTCCTTCTTTTCCAACTTTTATTTTTAAGGAATTATTTTCTTCTGTTAGCTTTTTAACTTCCTTTTCCTTTTGAGCAATCATACTTTTTAAGAAACTCTTTTCTTCATTGAATTTCTGTACTTTTAAAAAATATTGGCCAATTCTTGCTTTGTATTTATTTTATTTCTCTTTACATTTTCTTCTGTCTATCTTATTTGATTTTTGAAATCTTTTTTTCTCTTCCAGAGCCTAGGACCAAGTTCCATTTTTTCTTTGAAGTTTTCCCTATAGCTCCTTTGATCCTGCTGTCCTCTTCAGAGTCTAAATCTTGTTATTATTTGCCTCAATAATAATTTTCTATGATTAGTTGGTTTTTTTGGTGTTTGATCATTTTTCCAGCATTTTTTAAGTTTTATTTTTATATTAAAAGTGATCTCTAGGGGCAGCTGGGTAGCTCAGTGGAGTGAGAGTCAGGCCTAGAGACAGGAGGTCCTAGGTTCAAACCCGGCCTCAGCCACTTCCCAGCTGTGTGACCCTGGGTAAGTCACTTGACCCCCATTGCCCACCCTTACCAATCTTCCACCTATGAGACAATACACTGAAGTACAAGGGTTTTAAAAAAAAGTGATCTCTGTTTTCAGAGTAGAGAGAGTATTCTCTTAAGCTTCTGTATTCTTTGATTTCTTACCCAGCTCTAGTTGTGAGTTTCTTTAAGTTTCAGTTCTTCCAAGATGGTATGATGACTTATGGAGTGGGAGCTCTGAAAGTCATCTCCCATTGCTGAATCAGTCTCCTCAATGGGCCACTGATGACTTGCAGGGCTCATATCACCTTGTGCTGGGTTTCAGGGTCTCACTTCATGTCTAGGCAGGGGCTCCAGGCTTCAATCTAGACTTACACTGGGCAGGTAAACCATAGACTGCCTTGCTCTGAGGTGCATGTCCTCACTTAATGCTTGGTCATGAGTGGCTTCCACCAGGTTCCTGGGACCTTACTGCATGCTCATGCTAGTTTTCAGAACTTCAAATGGTAGGCATGGAGGTGCTTTGCTATTGCCTTAAGTAGGGTCTTGGGGGTCTCAAAGTTGGCTTGGTTCCAGGTTCAGAACCTGGAGTAGTAAGGATAAAGAGTGGCGGTTGCTATTGGTTTGTATTGATCTTCTTTATTGTGGCTTTACTGGTGGGCTGTGTGGCATTGCTGCAGACTGTGCTCTTCTCTTACACCAGAGAATCAGATCTTCTCTGTTTATTTCCAAATCTTTTATTTTAGTAAATTTGCTTTACTTCATCTCTTTGTTGATTGTGTCATTCCAGTATTCATTTTGAAGGGTTGTTTGGAGAGGATTCTCAGAGAGGTTTGAATTTTCCTTGCCTCTGCTCTCCTATCTTGATTCTGTCTTCTTACATTATTATTGTTCACATCATTTCTTTTGAAGACAATGATGATAATTGCTCACATTTCAACAGTGCATTAACATTTGTGCCATGATTTCTTTATAGATAGGAAGAATGGATATTGTTATAAAGAAGGTATCTTTAGCTACTATTCTAATTATTATAGGGTATATTAATCAGGGAAGCTGTGCTTTGGATTCCCTTGATAGCTGATGCAGGGACCCCCCGAGTCCTGTCACTCAGCTGGATGTTATAATAACTGCCACCTCTCAATAATAGCACCCAGGTGGGATCCCTAAAAGTCAGGTGGATGGGTAACCCTTTCATGTCCTACCTGGGGTTGGATTGATTATTAATATTAGCCTTCAATAATGTTTTCATCTGGCTACATTGCTCCCTTCCCAAGGGTTGTGATGTAATAACCACTTCAGGAAGGTACTTAATAAACTTTATCTATAGATGTTAATAAGGGAAAGGAATAATTAGGAATGGATTGGGGATAGGAGACCCTGTCACTAATGGCTATGATCACTAATCCCTTAGTACTATAGGCTGTTTCAGTGATACTGGAGCTCTTGTTCTTCACCTCCTCTGGCTCAGCTTGGCCACAGCCAAACCAAAGAAAGCAATCTGCTTGGTTGATACAGATATAGATGACCCCTCTCAGCTTCTTATTGCCAGTTGTTATGTCAGTCCTACAGCCATTAGGAAATACCTCCCTTACCTCTCTCTGATTCTTCTCCTTCCCTCTTCCTGGTTCCCACCCAGGCCCAGATACCTAAATATCTAATAATGGTTCAGATGTCTAAATATCTAGGGGAAATTCAGAGAGAATCAGAGGACCCACGGTCAGATCCACAGGTCAATCCTCCAAGATCAGATCAATGTCCAAAGCCAAGAGTTCCAGGCCAAGGGGTCCAAAATCAAAGGGCCCCTCTAAGATGGCTGTCAGGGTATTTATATCATCTGGCCAACTGCCTTTCTTCTTGTCCTCATAGCATCTGGGAACATTCCGATGTTTCCAACTGTCTTCACCTGTCAATCAAGGTGAGATTCACAACTCCCAGAGTATGAATATGACAATATAGATCAACTTGTTCCCTGGTTTTGACTCCACACATTGATCTAATCTGCTATCAATGAAAAAACAAGGGCAGTGGACATTAAGAAATTCTACTGGTGCCTGGGCAATGCTTATCATGACTACTTTCTCCAAAACTGCAATTGCTTACTAGACTCCCTGTTGCATTATTTAGTCAATCCTTTTCAAAGGTAGACTTGTCACTGAAAGCCCTATATACCCAAAGATACCTTTAGGACAGAAAAATCACAGTGCCTGAAATTCCTACCCCAACAGCTCCTTCTTTGGGAAAAATTACTAGATCTAATAGAAACTCATTAACATTAAATTGTAAATATTAATTATCTTTAATGCTAATTATCTTCTAATAATTATCAAATTGATATTTGGATGGGAGATATATCCCATTAGCATCTATTCTTATATATTACTCAGAATTAAAGATTAAAGTATTGATTAATTTATATCAATGTAAATTAATCTATCATAATAGATTAGCATTTTAGGTCCAGAACACATGAGATAGGTATGATTTGTTGTGTAAATGAAGTAGAGAAAGAGGAAGGAAGTTTATTCAAATAGAGACTCCCTAGTAGCATATTGACTTAGATAACCATGATTAACATCATATATACTGTGTTTATATTTTAATTATTTAGTTTTTATTTAAAATTGATTCATTTGTTTATGACTTTGAGGTTCCCAGGTATCTACATCCTTCCTTCCTCTCTCTGCACTTGAAAAGGCAGAAGATATACACATACAATTACATTTTGCTTATTTCTATTTATCAGGTCTTTGTCACCAAGTCATACTTCAATCAATATTTCTTTTGTTGCTTATAATGCTTTCTTGATTCTCTTTGTTTCACTCAATATTTTTTTAAACCCTTGTACTTCGGTGTATTGTCTCATAGGTGGAAGATTGGTAAGGGTGAGCAATGGGGGTCAAGTGACTTGTCCAGGGTCACACAGCTGGGAAGTGGCTGAGGCTGGGTTTGAACCTAGGACCTCCTGTCTCTAGGCCTGACTCTCACTCCACTGAGCTACCCAGCTGCCCCTTACTCAATATTTTCATGTAGATCTTTCCATTTTTAAAAATTAACTTTCTTATTAGGAAAATGCAAATTAACACAATAATGAAGTATCATTTCATACCTATCAGCATGGCTAAAATGACAATAAAGAAAAATTATAAATGTTAGAAATGTGGAAAAATTGAGACACTAATATACTGTTGATAGAACTGTGAATTGATACTATCATTCTGCAGGGCCATTTTGAACCATGCCCAAAAGATCATACATCTGTGCATACTTTTTACCCAGCAATACCACTACCATATCTGTAGCCCATAGGTATCAAAGGTAGGGGGAAAGGAGTTACTTGTATGAATATATTTATAGCAGCTCTTTTTGTGGTGGCAAAAATCAGATACATAAGGAATGTCCATCAGTTCTGGAATGGCTGAACAAGTTGTGGTAAATGATTATGATGGTACACTATTGTGCCATAATAAATGATAAACAAGATGATCACAAAACAAAACTTGGAAATATATATATAAAGTGATGCAAAGTGAAGTCAGCAGAACCAGGAGAATGTTGTTCACAGGAACAAAAATAGTGTATGATAATCAGCTTTGAATGCCTTAACTTATCAACAATGAAAAGATCTAGAATAATTCCAAGGGACTCATGATGAAAATGGCTATCCATTGGTATAGAGGAATTAATGGAGGCTAAATGCAGATCAAAGCTTCCCATTCTCTGCTTTTTTTTCCTACATAAATTTTTCTGTAGTGAAATTGGTGTCTTCTTTTACAGCATAATGAATATGTAAATATGTATTATTGTATGATAATTATGTTTTCATATAATACTTGCCATCTTGAGAGGAGAAGTGGAGGAAAGGAAAAAATATTTATTACTAGATTCCAGAAAATGATTGCTAAAAATTGTATTGATGTATAATCTGGAAAAATGAAAAAAATAAATTAAGAAAAAACTAACTTGTTTGGCATTTCTTATTCCATTACAATCATATGCTATAATTTGTTTCTCCATGCTTCAATTGGTGTGCATCCTCTCAATTTCCAGGGTTTTGCTATCAACAAAGAGTGCTGCTATAAATACTTAAGAATATATAAGTTCTTTCCTTTTCCCCTTTTCCTTTTAGGAAATAAACTTAATAGTTGTATTGCTGGACCAAAATGTATGCATTTTTTATAACTCTGGCATAATTCCAGACTGTTTCCCAAACTGATTGGATCAGTTCATAGTTAACCAACAGCATATTAGTTTTCCCATTTTCCCACATCCCTTACAACATTTGTAATTTTGCCCTTAATTTGGTTGACTCTCAGGAGTTTTGTAGACAGCAAGAGGTCTGTGGGGAGTTTGTCACCTCTGGTACCATAAGAGTACCTTGACTAGTAAAATCTGGGAAAGTCTTGTGGCATGAGAGTGAGCATGAATGAAATATCCTTAATAACACTGAAAGAGAAAGTGGGAATTGGGCTAAGGGGGGGGGACTTACTTTTCTTATTTCACTATCCTGCTTGGGCTCAGCTCTGATTTAAGGAACTTTCCCTGAAAATCAATAGTTATTTAAGTCATTTATTAATTACTTCCTAATAATCACCAAAACAGAACCATTATTCATTGAAATATATGAGGTTAACATCAATAACAATATGTTAATAACTCTGCTAAAACCAGAAATGAGTTAGCTGGAAAGTTTCACAGTGTTGATATTAATGGAGAGTACATCATGTGGGAAGATTGGGAATGTTATCATACTTGATAAAGTACATAAAATAGTTCAAAAGGCATTAAACTTGGACCTAGAAGACCTGAATTTAAGTTGAGACCCTATCATTTATTAGTCAATTAACCTCAGTAAAATTACTTATGCTTCTAATTCTCAGTTTCATCAAAAAGAAAGATAGGTATTTCATGACTTGAACTGGTTACACAGGAAGTTATGCAAGGAATTTTCTTTGTAAATCATAAAATTCTATATAAATGAAAATTATCATAACATTCTATAAAAAGCTATAGTCAATACCCCTGACAACTAAAGCAGTCTTCCAACTTTGTGGTTATTGGTAAGCAGCAGATAATAATAGGAAGACATACTATTTCTGGGCTAGTTTACAGATGTATAATTGATTCTGAGAGAGGAATGTATTGAATGAGCAGTGGTCTCATGGTGCAGCATTGTGATTTCAGTCACACGGGGCCCTGTGAGTGTATAAGTGCCAGTGTTACCTTTTACTATAGAAACCATTTCATGATACTCCCTGTCAAGAATAAGCTTTTTTTTCCCATTCCATTTTTGCTATGGACCTCATCCTGAGTTGTTTCTCTCTAGTGAACTGATCATATATTATTGTATATATGCCTTTCTGCATATATCATAAAGCTTCACAAAGGTAAGAATCATATATAAACTTTATCTTTCTTCAAATTATTGGCATGATACTCTTTACATAATAGACATTTAATGAATATTTGCTGAATTGCAATTGAATTGCATCACATATGTCCTTAAAGAAATGTTGTGTGTCTGACCATTGTAAAAGTGAAATTTGGGAAAATGCCATCTAAAAAGTGTATACATTTGCTTGAGGTCTTAGGCATGCAAAGAAAGCAACAAAGAGAAAGAGAAGTCACTTAACTTCTCTCAGCTTCATTCTCTTCATATAGAAAATTTAAGTATTGGACTAGGTGAGTTCTAAGGTCCCTTTCAATTCTAAGTCTTCTAGTCCTGGGGTGCTATGAATGTAATAGGATTTGGCACTATTTTAACTAAAATATTTCATCCTTAAAGGAAACTGGCAGAGCCATGAAAAGGGAGCCGCCTATTTAGCAGTGGTGACTTACAAATCTTAGGACTAATAGTACTGGTGTAATCAGTACACACCCTCATTGCATAATGATGCCTGAAGTAGCAAAAAACTTATGGAGACAAAATCACTGGGCAATTTAGGAAAACAGAATTTATTCTGGACCCCATCAAAGGGGAAGTTTAGCAACCAAAAGTCTGAGGACAGTTTTATAACTATTTCCAACAATTCAACTTTAGCACTACAATGAGACTCCAGTATCTTTGTTCAATCTAGTGGAGAGTGTGAAATAAGGTCACATTCCAGCATCTTCAAAACATCTCCTGGGGATGAAGAATCACATCACTATTTTAGATGTGTGAAGGACAGTAACTATTTCTCTGGCTTCATTGTTTTCAATGAATCATGGATCTGTTGTTTCAAGAGACAAGACTGTTGACACCTTATTGCTTCCTGTGATTTAACAAATAATATATCTTAAAGTACTATTTTCTTTAATCAAGCCAGATCTGGCTCTTAAAAAGTATTCTGAGATATTTGAAGGCAAGGCCAATAAAAAAAATCTCAAAACAGTGATGTTTCTTCTTTACTGCCACAGCAACAATTCTCTTTAAGGTGAATTATATCCATGATTCACCTTTAAAGCTTTGCTTTGTCTTCTGTATTTGGAAATAAAAATGTGCTATACATGGAATAAAAATGTTAAATTGCTTACTGCTTTTATCACCACTAGGGATAAAATTGAACATAGTAAAACAATTCTGTTTTCTCACACATGGGACTTATTTTATTATCATTTTACTTTGTTCTCCAACCTACAATTTTTATCAATTCATTTTTTGTTGTTGCTGCTGATGCAAGATTTATCTAAAGGCTTCTATAATTTGTTGCATGGCATACTAGGGTAGAGTTTTGGACTTGAAGTCAGGAAATCCCTGGTTCAAATTCTACCTCAGACACTTAGTAGTTGTGTGAATCTGAGTAAGTCACTTAACCTTTCTGGGCTTCAGTTTTTCCATCTATAAAATGAAAGCATTTGGTCTTGACCTGTAATATCCCTTTTTTGTGTATGATCCTTTGATCTTCCCAATAGTTATTTTGTTTTTTGTGGAAAATTTTCTAGTTGTTATATAAGCAAATATAGCCTCAAAGTTTTCCCTATCAGGTCCTACCAAATTCCAAAGCAATTTCATTCAGTATACTTAGTAATACTGAATTGCAGAGAGTTTAAAAGAGTTTATGTTTCTCTGAAAAGTATGTTGAGTTCATATAAAATAGAAAATATCTCTTAAATATTTATCATCAGGCCCCAACACAACTCTAGAAATATCATCACTACTTTTATGCAGTATGCTTTGGGTAATATCAGTTTTGCATTATGCTCAAATCTTTACATAGTGAGAATTTATCTACCAATAGTTCCAGTTCAATGATCAAGATAATTATCAAAGTTATTAACAAGGAAATAATAGCAAAGTAAATATTTTAACACTTTGATGGAGCTGTGATCTCACCAATATTTGTACTCTTTCCAGCGATTAATGTCACAATTAAATCATGTCTACTTTCTTGAATAATTCTCATTCATGTCTTACTTTACCACAGGGAGTCCACCCAATATCAATTTTTTTCAAAGGGAAAATTCAGTTGTACAACCATTCCTCAATGTCTCATGCTCTATAAACACTCTTCTAGGATAACTCATGGTTCTAGGAATATATCCTGCCTGTTCAACTCAATCTCCATATCTCTAATTTCTCTCTGCTTCACATGCTACTATTTGCTCTTAATAAACTCAGTGAATTACTGCCAATTGCTGGAGGTACCTACTATCTGCTAATGGAGCTTCACTGTCAAAGATGATATGGTGAAGTGTTCCACATATATCTGGGCAAAATCAACACCTTTTCTGCTCTTTTGTTATTTATGCCTATTCTGAAAGCCTACCTTTCAGTATCATTATTTTAAGCTATAAGGAAACCTCCAAATAATGATCCTTAGTGAATGTCAATTTCTGCTTCTATGTACCAATTCTCCAGTGACAGAATAACCATGGTAACTATTCAGCCTAATACATAAATATACAGTGTAAGATAGTTATTCAACAATGTGTCTTCAGCCTGCCCAGTTATACAATATACTTCAATATCATTGTGTTTCTTTTTCAATAGTTACTTTACTCTGTTCAGTATACTTTGTGTGCTATATTGTACTCAGTAGTCAATGTGACTTAGGCAATAAACCAAGAATAATGAAATTTTCACTACCAAGGTTACAGTCATTACTTGAATCAATTTGTTTGGCCTTGCAAGAGATTTTGCATTAAATGTTGTTGTAAAATAAAGCCTACACAATAGAAAATAAAAATAAATAAATAAACTTCAGTGTTAGTTGTGTAATCAGTTCACACCTTGAAATATCAGTGTAGCCTAGATGCTCTCTTATCCTTTTCACTCCAATAACATTCAAAGGAATTTCTGCACTACTAGAGCAGTTATCTGTCATTTGAAAAAATAATCTAACAGCGAATAATCAACACAAAATGGAAAAACTGGGTTTCTTATAGTTATGAAAAAGTAGCCTCTGGTACTCTTTGCTACTTCCCCAGATTTAGAATAGCTATTTGTGGGTAATCAGTGTTCCACAAAAAATAATTTTTAAATCCCCTCTTATTATTAACCTATCCAACTCTAAGAGCATTTTTATCAAAACATGAAATAATTAAAATAAAAAGAGTAAATTATTCTAATTGTGATAAAATCCTTAAATGGAATGCTTTTGAGGGAGTGGTGAAAATATGCTTCATTGTATAAATAGAAGGGATAAGAAACCTCTCATTCTACCTCTATTTTCAGTAGAAAATATAGAGCCCTGCTAATCTCTTAAGGGAAGGGTAGATTCTTACAGAATTTATCAGTCTCTGTGGTCTCCTAGGATTTCCTTAGGATTGGTAGAGCTGCTCTAGTCACTCACATTTTGTCTCCCTATTCCAACTGCAGATCACAACTTACTTTTTCATTTTTGTTCACTCTTGATTTTCCTGGACCCCACGTTTAAAAAAACAATCCTCTTTCCATATGGTTCCCTCCTTTTTCATTCTTGTTCAGTTGCAAGTGCTTCCATGAAATTTGTACCTTGGGGCTGTCTCCAAGAAAAATCAGAATGTGGCTTGTGGACATCTGAAGATGTACTACAGAGCTATCAGTTAGGGCAAGCTGCCCCTCTTACACATAATTAGATGAGAGTGTTCAGGTGAAAAGCAAACCTAGATATTTATCAGAGCTAAACAAGTCACATTGATCACTCAGAATCCTGCATGAAGCGGAAGCCGTAGATTAGTCTGGTAAGGAAACTGTGTAGCATTTATGAGAAATTACTCACTTGACACAGACAAGCAAGATGTTAGCCAAGCCACGCAAGACAAGACAGGACAAAGCAAGGCAAAGCAATAAGAATATATTAAGCCTTTAATATGTGGGAGATATTATATTGATTGTTGGAGATACAAACATAAGCAAACACACTTCTGTTGAGGAGATGGAGAGGTGGGATGGGACTTGAACACATTGATAGTTGAGGATAGATGAGGATAGACTAATGGACTGGTTGGTGGTCACATTCATTGGAATTCATTCAATATGCATAATAATGCTATTCTTTCTAGATACTGACCCACCTGGCCAAGAGTCCTTTCATGGTAAGTATATATACATGGTTCTACCTGAGCTGATTATTGGGTTAGCAATTTTAAATAATGATGCTGATATATCATGTTTTATCATTTACAAATCACTTTAGATTTATGGAGGGTAGAGATACTTATCTCCTTTAGCTAGCTCCAGAAAGGCTGACAAAATAAAAACTTTTTTTTAATTTGGAATGAGTTTCAGAGCCTATCCAGTTCAAATTAGACTAGAACAAGAGTTCCCTTTTGCAAAATACCTGGTATATGGTCATCCAGCAATTTCTTTAATGCTTCCAATAAAGACCAATATATTTACAACCTTCTCTTTCTCAGGTTAGCTCTAATTATTGGGAAGATTTCCTTAAAATGAAACCTAAATTTGCCTTTCTGCAACTTAGACATGTTGTTCCTAGGTCTTCCCTTGGTTGCAAAGTTGAACCTTTTGTACATCATAGGCCTTCAGAAACTTATGCGCAGTTCTCATATCTCTGAAGACCTATAATTTTGCCAGAAATCAGTCAAATTTACTATCAAATAGTGCACAGAATTCATTCTCTTACTTTTAAAAATATACCTTTGCTTTTATCTAATCCTGTGTAGCTCACCTGTACTTCTTTCAAAGATCACTAAAATTAGCTCAATAATAAAATCTGCTTCTTTAATTTTTTAAATTTAAACATTTATTAATATTCATTTTTAACATGGTTACATGATTCATGCTCCTACTTTCCCCTTCACCCCCCGCACTCCCCCCACCCATGGCCGACGCACATTTCCACTGGTTTTGTCATGTGTCCTTTGCTTCTTTAATTTTTAATGAATAAGTATTATTTTTTTCTCCCTACTAATAACCAACCCCCTTAAGAAAGAAAAAGCATGACCTTTGCAATAAATACACATAGTCAAGCAAATAAATTTCCATATTGGCCATGCATAAAAATGTATGTGAATTTGTCATTTTAAATGTATTTCCTCTCTAGCATTTGGGTAACATTATTCATAATGTCTCTAGTATTATACTTGACCTTAACTATATTGATAAACATTCTCAAGTCAAAGCTTTTCATATAAAAATATTTTGTTATTATAAAAATGGTTCTGCTCATTCTTTTTTTTTTTTTTT
>NC_058132.1:272964266-272986913 GCF_016433145.1 Gracilinanus agilis
TCTCCGGGTTGATTACACTGAGAGTAAGGTTTGATTATTACCTCTTTATGCTCTCTTCCTCTCCTTCTTATAATAGTATTTGTCCCCTCTCCCTCCCATGCCCTCTTTGTAATAGAATATTCTATTTTCTTATTCACTCAAGTTTCTCTTGGTGTCCCCTGCTATTCACCCCCTCTTTCCCATCCCCCATGTTATCTTAGATTATTTAGTGTTCCACCCTCACCGTGCTAATTATTCTTCTGATTACTATAATAGTGAATATTATAATAGTGAATAGAGTTCACTACAGAGAATTAAACATAACATTTCTCTACATAGGAATACAGATAATTAGATCTCACTGAGGCCCTTAAAAAGGCAGATTTAAAAATTATAAGTTTTCTTTCTTTCCCCTCTGTATCTTATTTACCTTTTCAGGTTTCTCTCGATTTTTGTGGTTGGATATCAAACTTTCCATTTAACCCTGGTCTTTTCTGTGCAAATACCTGGAATTCTTCAATTTTGTTGAATGCCCATACTTTCCCCTGGAAATATATAGTCAGTTTTGATGGGTAGTTGATCCGTGGTTGTAGGCCCAGCTCTCTTGCCTTTCTGAATATTGTATTCCACGCCTTGCCGTCTTTTAGCGTTGAGGCTGCCAGATCCTGTGTGATCCTGATTGGTGCTCCTTGATATTTGAATTGTTTCTTTCTGGCTTCTTGTAAGATTTTTTCTTTTGCTTGGAAACTCTTGAATTTTGCAATGATATTTCTTGGTGTTTTCCTTTCTTGATCGAATGCCGCAGGTGTTCTATGGATCCTTTCAATGTCTATATTGCCCTCTTGTTGTAGGACTTCAGGGCAATTTTGCTGAATTATTTCTGTTAGTATAGAGTCCAGGTTTCTATTAATTTCTGGTTTTTCTGGAAGACCGATTATTCTCAAATTGTCTCTTCTAGACCGGTTTTCTTGGTCTGTCACTCTCTCATTGAGATATTTCATGTTTCCTTCTATTTTTTCAGTCTTTTGGCTTTGTTTTATTTGTTCTTGTTGTCTTGAGAGATCATTAGTTTCTACTTGCTCAATTCTAGCCTTTAGGAATTGATTTTCAGCTATAATCTTTCGGTTTTCGGCCATAATCTTCTGGTTTTCAGCCATAATCTTCTGGTATTCGGCCATAATCTTCTGGTATTCCTTTTCAATCTGGTCATTTCTGGAGTTCAATTTGCTTATCAGTTCATTTGGTTTCTGAGCCTCACTTTCCAATTGCATGATTCTACCTTTTAAACTGTTATTTTCTTGCCAGATCTCTTCCATTTTCCTCAAAATCTCAGTTTTGAACTCTTCCATAGCTTGTGAGGAGTTTTCCTTATTTGAGGAGGGTCCGGATGCTTGTTTGTTCTCCTCCTCTGTTTGCTCGGTTGTCTGGATTTTCTCTGTGTAAAAGCTGTCGAGTGTTAAAGACTTCTTTTTCTTGTTGTTATTCTTTCTCTTCTGAACTTCCTGATGCTGAGTAGCCATCATTACCCCAGCAGCTTCTCAGATTTATCCTCACGCTCAGTGTCTGTCCTCTGCTGGAGGTTTCTTTACAAGTCTCAGGGCGCTGCTTCCACAGTCGTATACCCGTCTGCACTGGTTCCCCACTTAGGCTTTAGTTCCTGGCTGTGTCTGCCTCCACCCACGCCTCCGCAGTGCCTGCATTCTGCTCAGCCTGCGCTGTGAGCCCTGCGTCCTGTGCCCGCGCTCAGATTTTGCCTGCTTTCTTTGGCTTAATGGGGTCCTAAGTCTTGCTGCTCTCAGGAACAGGCCCCGGAGCTGCCAATGACTCGATGGGTGCCCCAAACTTGCTCTATTTCTTTTTAGCTGGCTTCAGAGCTCTAGATCTTGTGTGTGGAGGGGTTGGGGGTGGGGCGGTTGCTCAGCCCGGGATTTAGTGAGAGCCCTTTATAGCCTGGAAATGTCTCGATTCCACGTACCTTCCACGCTGTGCCCTGTTGTGGGGTTCCTCCGTTCGTCTGGACTTGTTTTTATGTCCCCTTGAGGAGTTTTGTGTGTTTCGGTCAGGAGAGGTTAAGAGCTGCTTCTTACTCTGCCGCCATCTTAACCCTGAACCCCCTTTCAAGAAATTTTTAATTAAAATTGCTTTGATATTCTATAGCCAGAGGGTAAAATACAAATTGAATGAATCTACCTAGGACCTACTAAAAGAGATCCCCCAAAGGGGAATATTATACTCAAATTCGAGAACTCACAAATCAAGGAGAAAATAGTGTCAACAGTCAAAAAGAAACAACTCAAATATTGTGGAACCATGGTGAGTCTAACACAAGATTTAGAAGCTTCTACTTTAAAGAATCAAAGGACCTGGAATATGATATTCCAGCAGGCAAAAAAAGTAGGACTTCAACTATGACTCATCCACAAAACTGAGCATAATCATTCAGGGGAAAAAATGGCTATTCAATGAAATAGAGAACTTAGAAACATTCCTGATGAAATTGATCAAAGCTGAATGGAAATTCTGACTCTCAAATACAAGTTTCAAGAGAACAATATAAATGTAAAAAAGAAAGAAAGAAAAAGACTTTCACTGAGGTAAAACTGTTTCTATAGTTACATGGGAAGATGATTTTGTGACTCCTAAGATTTTTATCTAGGGTAGTTAGAAGTAGAATATGTAGACAGAAGCCAACAGTGTGATTTGAATATGATGGGATGTTATAAAAAATAAAATTGATGCATGAGAAAGAGGAATGGATTTGGAGAAGGAGGAAGGGAGGAAAAGAATGGGGTAAATTATTTCCCATAAAAGAGATACAAAAATTTTTTATAGTAGAGGGGAAAATACTAGAAGTGGAGAGGGAAGCCCTTGAACTTTCCTCTCATAGGAATTGGCTCAAAGTGGAAGAATATATACATCCAATTGGGTATAGATATCTATCTTACCCTACAGGAAAGTAGGAAGGGAAGGGGAACGGCTGATAAAAAGAGAGAAAATTGGTGGTTGTGGTGTTCAGAAGCTAAACACTTTTGAGAATGGACAGAATGAAAGGAGAGCTAAAAGTATAAATGGGGAGAATATAATGGAGAGTAGTATAGAGTAATCATACTTGTGAAAAATATTTTTACAACAAATATCTCTAATATAGGCCTTATTTCTTAAACATATAGAAATAATCAGTAGAACGTATTTTAATATTTCATTTTCCATTTGATAAATGATCAAAGAATATGAACAGGCAGTTATCAGGCAAAAATAGTAATGTTCTCTATTGTCATGTAAAAATGCTCTAAATTACCATTAATTAGAGAAATACAAGTTAGAGCAACATTAACATACCACCCTACATTTATCAAATTGGCTATTATGACAGAAAAGGGAAATGACAAAAATTGGAAGGTATGTGGGGAAATTGAGACTATTGAGGGAGTTGCAAATGGATTCGACCATTCTGGAGAGCAATTTGGACATATGCTCAAAGGGATATAAAATAGTGCTTACCCGTTGACATAATTATACTATAACTATGTTTTTACACCATAGAAATTTAAAAAAATGTAGAAGGACTTATATGCATAAAAATATTTAAGGGAGCTCTTTTTGTAGGGGCAAAGAATTGAAAAGCGAGGGGATACCCATCAATTTTGGAATGGCTGAGTAAGATAGAGTATATGATTGTAATGGAAAACTATTGTACCATAAGAAATAACAAACAGAAGGAGCTGAGAAAAATATGGAAAGAATACAAACTGAAGCAGAGTGAAGTAAGTAGAATCAGAAGAACTTTGTTTACAGTGACAACAATATTGTGAAAGAACAACTTTGAATAACTTAGCTATTCTCAGCAATGCAATGATCTAAAACAATCTCAAGATTCATTGTAAAAAGTGCCAGCTATTTCCAGGAAAAGAAGTGATTGAGTTTGAATCCAAACTAAAGCAAACATTTTCACTTTCTTTCTTAATTGTTTTTATTTGACTTTCCTTCCACAAAAAGATTAATATGGAATAGTGTTTTACATGATTATACATTTAAAATTGATATCATGTTGTTTCTCATCTCAGTAGGATGGTAAGGATTAGAGAAAATTCAAGACCAAAAATTCTTTCTAAATGATGGAAACTGTTCTTACATTTAAGTGGAGAAAATAAATTAAAGTGACTATTTTAATGCAATCACATAGTGCAACTCTGGCTTACCTCTGAGGAAAACTAAACTAAACTAAACTAAAAATATCAAGTCAAACATTTATCAAGCAATCCAAAGGCAATTTATAGTAAGTAGGTTCATCTAACAAAGAATTTTCCAATAAAACAGTCAGAAACCCATGAACAATACAAAAGGGATCCACCAGAAAAAGCCAGCATGAGTAATAAATGAAAATATCAACCCAACCAGGGATGTTTTAGGGACATTTGAGTCCTTCATAACTCTATATGAAAAAAAAAGGAAAAAGTGAGCATCATCTAGTTGGCTCAGTGGATTGAGAGTCAGTCACAGACATGGGGGATCCTGGGTACAAATCTGACCTCAGACATTTCCTAGTTATGTGACTCTTTGTAAGTCACTTAACCCTCATTGTCTACCCTTTACTACTCTGATTCTAAGACAGCAGGTAGGGTTGTTTTTTTTTGTTTGTTTGGTTGTTTTTTTTGTTTTGTTTTGTTTTAAACAAACAATTTTTCTTTATGAGATGAAGAAAGAGAAAAGATTGTGTTGGGGAAATCTTGACACTTACAGACCTATAATGGCCAGGAATGACTCCAACTTTTCCAGGATGTCATTCTATTTTATCCAAAAGGTCAATAAGATCTAATTGTCCTAAAATTCTGTTCACCTTCTTAACTTCTATCTTGTTTATTTTGTATTTAGACTTATCTAATTCTGAGAGGAGAAAACTGAGGGCTACCACTAATATAGTTTTACTATCTATTTTCTCCTACAACTCATTTAACTTCTTTTAAAAATTGAATGCTATATCTCTTGGTGCAGAGTATAAGTATTACTTCATTGTTTATGGTATCTTTTAGGAAAATAAGTTTCTTTCCTTATCTCTTTTAGATAGATTTTTTTAACTTTAGCTTTTTCTGAGATCATAATTTACACTTCTTTTTTTACTTTAAGTGAAGTATTTTAGATTTCTACTCTAGCCCTTTAACTTTACTCTGTGTGTATCTCTGTGTTTCAAATGTGTTTCTTTTAGCAACATATTGTAAGATTCTATTTTTTAATCCATCCTGCCTTTTACTTCCTTTTTATGGGTGAGTTCATCCTATTTATATTTAAAGTTATAATAAATAACAATGTATTTCCCTCCATCTTATCTTCCCTTCATGTATTCTTCTTTTTCTTTTCCTTTCACCTTGTGGGGTACTTCTGACTACCATCTTCCCCAATCTGTCTTTCCTTCTCCATGTTCCTCCTTCCCTTTACTTCCTTTTAGGGTACTATAGATTTCTTTATCTGAGTATGTGTATTATTCTCTCTTTGAGCCAAATCTGATGAAAGTAAGCTTCAAGTGTTGCATATCAGTCTCCCATTTTCACCCACCTGTCTAATAATTCTTTTGAGCCTCTTTTATGTGAGATGCTTTACCCAATTCTATCTCTTCTTTCCCTTTTTTCCCAGTGTATTCATCTATCCCCTTTCTCAATTTTGTTTTATTATTATTATTATTATTATTATTATTATTATTATTCCTGTTGACTCCTTAGGAGCATAGAGCCGCAACCATCTCACGCCAACGGACTCTGTTCTGGGCAACTTCCCCCAGCTGGGCCCATGTCATTCCGACCGTTTTTGTTTCATTTTTTAGCAGATCTTCGCCAGGTCTGTTTTGGTCTTCCAACTTTCCTCCTCCCTGAAGGGTTCCAGCTCAATGCTTGTCTGGCTATGTTGTCTTCCGGTTTTCGTAGCGTATGTCCTATCCATCTCCACTTACGTTTCTTTATGTCCTGATTAATGGGGTACTGGATTGTTCTTTCCCAGAGACTAGCATTGGAGATCTTTTCAGGCCATCTGATGTTCAAGATGTGACGTAGACATCTGTTAACAAGACCTGGAGTTTGTTGGTGTTGACTTTTGTCACTCTCCAGCTTTCTGATCCATATAGGAGGACGGCCTTTACGTTGGTATTGAAGATTCAGAGCTTAGTGGCGAGGGACAGTGCTTTGGAGATCCAGACAGACCACAGGGTGTTAAATTCCTGTCTGGCTTTGTTGATTCGGTTTCTGATGTCCTCATCTGCTCTCGCCTTCCTTACTGACTATGCTACCCAAATAGGTGAAGTGGTCCGTCTCCTTGATGTTTTCTCCCTGTAGTTGGATTGGCAGGTCCTGTCTGCTGTTGACTGTGATCACCTCGGTCTTCCTCTTGTTGATCTTCAGACTTGTCTTCTCCGCTTCTTCAGAGAGTCGTGCAAGTTTGGCTTGCGCATCCTGCTGCTTGTGAGAAAGGAGACAGATGTCATCTGCGAAGTCAAGGTCCTCGAGCTGCTTGGTGTGAGTCCATTGAATGCTTGTATTGTTGTCCTTGGTAATTCTTCTCATGGTCCAATCTATGACCATCAAGAAGATAAGGGGTGAAAGCATGCAGCCTTGCTTCACTCCGGATATTGGAAAAATTTACATGAGAGGCAATTCTAACCTTCTATCTATTTTTGTTTCTCCTAATTATCCTAATACTTATAAAGTTCATAGGAGTTATAGATATGATAACATATAAGAGTACATGTAGATTAACAATTTAAACTTATCGAATTCTTACAGTTTCTCATTTCTGTTGTGAAAATGGAAGTAGCTCACTTTCATTCATTCTTTAGACTTTAGCCTCTGGGAATATGTCACCCCACCCAACTTAGAATTAAGTGGGGAGGGGGAAGGTCTATGACCCACATGTGCTAGTAAGTGACACATCAAAAAAAAGTGACTGCCTCCTAGGTAGTCTGAAACAAGACTGAGACTGTCATTTGTCCACTCCGAACTAGAAGGTAGAAGCAGGAAGTGATGAAACGAACTATCTTTTAAATATGATGATAACTTCCTGAGAAAGGGATTTTTGCTTTTTGAACCCGGCCTTGAAAGAGCTTGGGTGAGACCTCAGACTGCTTCCTTTTGAATTGTCATGAATGTAAGTTAGGCTGACTCCTTTTCATTTTCCTTGATGTTTTCTGGAGGCCCTAGCCTCAAAAAGAGGCCTCTCATCTTAGAGAAGGCCTTGTGGCTAGAAGCCTTGTTTAATTAACCTCTGTGCCCCCTTTGTTGGGGCCTCTGAAGCCCACCCTGGTTGGGGCCTCCAGATAGGCCGAGTATCTCTTTCTCTCTCTCTCTCTCTCTCTCTCCCTTCACTCTTCCTAATTATAAATAAACCAACATAAAAGTCATCCTGACTTGGGTCTTTTATTTTGGAATTGGGTACTCTATTCCTGGTGACCAAATTTGAATTATCCAGTCCAACCATAATTTTGTCCCCCTTTTACACTGTTTTACTTCTGAAGCTTTGGTCTTTTCATTAGAAATTCTTGAAAGTTCTCAATTTCATTAAATATCTATTTCTTCCCTTGAAGTATTTTCATACTGAGTTTCACTGTATAGGTAATTCTGGGTTATGATCCTAATTCCTTTAATTTCAGGAATATTATACACCAAGCCCTGTAATCCTTTAAAGAGAAAGCTGCTAGTTTCTATATAATATTGATTGTAACTCCATGATATTTGAATTGTTTTATTTTTTCTATCTGAAATACACACACACACACACACACACACACACACACACACACACTTTTTTTTCTGAGAGCTCTAGAATTTGACTCTAATATTTCTGTGGATTTTTCTTTTGGAACTCTCTTTCAGAAAGTAATCTGTAGATTTTTTTCAATTTCTATTTTACCCACTGATTCTAAGATGTCAGGGTAGTTTTCCTTGATAATTTCTCTTAATATAATGTCTATGTTTCGTTGCTCTTGGTTTTCAGGTATACCAATCATTCTAAAACTATCTATCCATGATCTACTTTTCAAATCAGTTGTTTTTTCAATGAGAAATTTCATATTTTCTTCTATTTTTTTCATTTTTTCATTGCTTTTGCTGATTGTTCCTTGAAGCTTCATGGAGTCTTTATTTCCCACTTGCTTAATGTTAATTTTAAGTCATTATTTTCTTCATAGACCTTTTGTAATCCCTTTTTCATTTGGTCAATTCTAATTTTTAAAAAGTTTTGTTTTCCCTTCATTGTATTTTTGCAAGTTTTTGTGCCTTCCTTACCATTTGGCTAATTATAGATTTTTGTGAGTTACTTTCTTAAGTTAATTTTTCCCCTCGAGCTACTGATTCTTTTTCTCATTCCTTTTCCAAAATTTTTCTATAACTTTTTCATTATGTGATTTTTAATTCCTTTGAGTTCTTACAGAAGTTATTTTTGGGACTGATTCCCTTTCATACTTTACTTTGCTGCTTCATATTTTTTTTCTGTTTTCACATTGCTGTTCTCTTTGAGTGCATTTTTTATCTCTTCATATGCTGAAGTTACTTCCTATAGTCAAGTTTTTCTTTTTCTCATTTTTTCCAGCCTTTGAAAAAATAACATAAAGATAGAGATATGACCCAAACCTATTATTTCCTTCATAAACTCACAGATGAGAGAATTCCATTTGCTAATGAAAGTCAGAAACTTCTTTGTAATTGATAATTTTATAAAGTTGTCTAGAACAGTGATGGGCAAACTACAGCTTGTGGGCCAGATACAGCCTCCTGAAATGATATATCCAGCTGCACGACATTATTCCTAATCTGATGAATACAATGAGTAGGATACAATACAATGAAACTTCGAAAGAGTTGCCTTAGAAACAGTCTGAAAGGTGAGCATTTCCTTTCCTTTGGCTCCCTCTTTAAAAAGTTTGTCCATCACTGGTCTAGAAAAATGAAAAATAAACTAACTTTCCAGAGGTCAAATAGCTAGTATAAGAGATAATACCTGAATCTAGTTCTTTCTGACTTGAAGACCAGTTCATTTCCACTATGCCAGGAGTGTCAAGCATGTAAATCTTAGACCAAATATCAAAACACCACTCTCCAGTGCAGCCAGAATAAAATTAAAATTTAATTGGGAGTAGTTAATAAAATAAGTAAAAAATAATACAAAATAATATTTTCATTATTTTCTAAATTGATATGCTTCTGATTTGCTTCTATTTGAATTTGACACCACTATATTATGCCAATTCTAGTTGATTTTTAAAATATGGCATATTTTCCCCCAGAAGAATATAGTCCTTGAGGAAAGAGAATATTTTGTTTCTATCTTTGTCTTTGTCTACCAATATTTAGCACAATGCCTCATATACTATAGGTAAATAATACATGTTTGTTGAATTAAATTTGATTAGAGGAAATTCAGACAATCCTTGCTTCCTTCACAATGCTTAAATGCCAAACACTTATTTCATGTCTTTTTATTTTGATACCTACTCTCTTAGATGAGAAAATTTGATAAAGTAAGCTTTTATGTTGGTGTTTGCTAATATATTGTTGTATTGTCTCATTTGTCATTCAGGAAATGAAATTTGCTATACTCTCAAACTCATCATCATGAGACAATAGTATTAGGTAAAAACGGCAAAGTGGTAGGTCTTTAGGAGAGAAATTTTTGTATTGGCAAACCTCTTATCACTGATCAAATTATACTATTTCCTGCCAAATGTATGGAGAGATATATGACTAAGATGACACAGTCATTGGATATGTACATTACTATGCAAGATCTTGCTACATAATCAAAAATATAAAGGGCTAAATATTTTATCCATCTCCATTGACTTTAAAAAATTCATTCACTGTTTATTTTAATATTCTTTTATTGCTAAATTTTTAATTTCAAATTCTCTCCTCTTTCTTTTTTATTTTTTTATTTAAATATTTTAATTTTTTTAGAAAAATTTCCCATGGTTATATGATTCATGTTTTTACTTTCCCTTTAACACATCCTTGACTCCCCCCCCCCATATCCAATGTACATTTCCACTGGTTTTAACATGTGTCATCAATCAAGACTTATTTCCATATTATTGATAGTTACATTGGTGTGGTTCTTTCGAGTCTACATCCCCAATCATGCCTGCATCAAATCATTTGTTGAAGCAGGTGATTTCTTCTGTGTTTCCAATTCTGTAGATCTTCCTCTGAATGTGGATAGTGTTCTTTTCCATAAGTCCCTTCAGATTTTCCTGGGTCATTGCATTACTGCTAATACAGAAGTTCATTACATTTGATTTTACCACAGTGTATCAGTCTCTGTGTATAATGTTTTTCTGGCTCTGCTCCTTTCACTCTGCAACAATTCCTGGATGTCTTTCCAGTTCACATGGAATTCCTCCAGTTTATTATTCCTTTGAGCACAATAGTATTCCATCACCAGCATATGCCACAATTTGTCCAGACATTCCCCAATTGAAGGGCATACCCTCATTTTCCAGTTTTTTGCCAGCACAAAAAGCATGGCTATAAATATTTTTTTCAAGTATTTTTATCTACGATCACTTTGGGGTACAAATCCAATAATGCTATGGCTGGCTCAAAGGGCAGGTAGTCTTTTAGAGCTCTTTGGGCATAATTCCAAATTGCCACCCAGAATGGTAGGATCAGTTCACAACTCAACCAGCAATGCATTAATGTCCCAATTTGGCCACATCCTTTCCAACATTCATTACTCTCCCCTGCTATCATTTTAGCCAATCTACTAGGTGTGAGGTGATACCTCAGAGTTGTTTTGATTTGCATTTCTCTAATTATTGGAGATTTAGAACACTTTCTCATGTGATTATTGATACTTTTGATTTCTTTATCTGAAAATTGCCAATTCGTGTCCCTTATCCATTTATCAATTGAGGAATGGCTAGATTTTTTACACAATTGATTTAGTTCCTTGTATATTAGAGTAAATAGACCTCTTTCAGATTTTTTTATTATAGAGATTTTTTTCCAGTTTGTTGTTTCCTTCTGATTTTAGTTGCATTATTTTTGTTTGTACAAAACCTTTTTAATTTAATATAATCAAAATTATTTATTTTACATTTTGTAATTTTTTCTAACTTTCTTGGTTTTAAAATTTTCCCTTTTCCATAAATCTGACAAGTATACTATTCTGTGTTGACTTAATTTATTTATAGTTTCCTTCTTTATATTCAGGTCATTCACCCATTCTGAATTTATCTTGGAGTAGCATGTGAGATGTTGATCTAAACCTAATCTCTCCCATATTGTTTTCTAATTTCCCCTGCAGTTTTTGTCAAATAGTGGATTTTTGTACCAAAAGTTGGGCTCTTTGGGTTTATCATACATTGCCTTGCTGATATAATTTACCCCAAGTCTATGTCACTGATCCTCCTTTCTGACTCTTAGCCAGTACCATATCATTTTGATGATTGCTGCTTTATAGTATACTTTAATATCTGGGACTGCTATGCCACCTTCTTTCATGTTTTTTTTTCATTATTTCCTTTGATATTCTTGATCTTTTGTTCTTCCAAAGGAACTTTTTTATAGTTTTTTCTAATTCAGTAAAAAAGTTTTTTGGTAGTTTGATAGGTATGGCACTAAATAGCTAAATTAATTTGGATAAAATGGTCATTTTTATTATGTTAGTTCATCCTACCCATGAGCACTCAACGTTTTTCCACTTGTTTAGATCTAGTTTTAATTGTTTGCAAAGAGTTTTGTAGTTGTGTTCATATAATTCCTATGTTTGTTTTTGGTAGATAGTTTCCTAAGTATTTTATATATTTTCTAGGGTGATGTTAAATGATGTTTCTCTTTCTGCCTCTTGCTGCTGTGATGTGTTGGAAATATATAGAAATGCTGATGTTTTTAATCTACCTGGCTTTGGGATTAGTACCATATTTGTATCATAAAAGGATTTTGGTAGAACTCCTTTGCTTATTATGTCAAATAGTTTGTATAGTATTGGAATTAGTTGCTCTTTGAAGGTTTGAAAGAATTCACTTATGAATCCATCTGATCCTGGGGATTTTTTCTTAGGGAGCTCTTTCATGGCTTGTTCAGTTTCTTTTTCTGATATTGGATTATTTAAGTATTCTATTTCTTCTGCTGTTAATCTAGGGAATTTATATTTTTTAAATCTTCATCCATATCACCTAAGTTGCTATATTTATTGCCATTTAATTGGGGAAAATAGTTTTTAATGATTGCCTTGATTTCCCCTTCATTAGAGGTGAGGCTTCCCTTTTCATCTTTGATACTGGCAATTTGGTAAGATCTCCCTTTTCATTTTTGATACAGATGATTTGGTTTTCTTCTTCTTTCCTTTTTTAAATTAGATTGACCAGTACTTTGTCAATTTTGTTTGTTTTTTTCAAAATACCAGCTTCTAGTCTTATTTATTAATTCAATAGTTCTTTTACTTTCAATTTTATTGATTTCTCCTTTAAATTTTATAATCTCAAATTTGATCCTTAGCTGTGGATTTTTAATTTTTTCCCTTTCTTGTTTTTTTAATTAGCACGCCCAGTTCATTGAACTTTTCCTTCTCTAATTTGTTAATACATGGACTCAAGGATATAAATTATCCCTGAGTAGTGCCTTAGCTGCATCCCACAGAGTTTGGTAGAATGTCTCATCATTGTCATTCTCTTCAATGAAATTATTGATTTTTTCTATGATTTCTTCTTTAACTAACTGGTTTTGAAGAATCATATTATTTAATTCCCAATTAGTTTTGCTTTGCCTGTCCATGTGCCCTTAGTAATTATTAATTTTATTGCATTATGATCTCAGAAGGTTACATTTATTATTTCTGCTCTTTTGCATTTGTTTCAAATGTTTCTATGCCCTATTACATGATCAATCTTTGTGAATGTACCATATGCAGCTGAAAAGGTGTATTCCTTTTTGTTCCTATTTATTTTTCTCCACATATCTATTTAATCTAATTTTTCTAGGATTTCATTCACCTCTATTATCTCTTTCTTATTTATTTTTGGTTTGACTTATCTAGATCTGAAAGAGGAATATTTAGATATCCCACTAGTTTCCTTTTACTATCTATTTCCTTCTTGAACTCTTCCAGTTTTTCCTTTAGGAATTTGGATGCTATACCATTTGGTGCCTACATGTTGAGTACTGTTATTTCCTCATTGTCTATACTGCCTTTTATCAGAATATAATTACTTTCCCTATCTCTTTTAATTAGATCTATTTTTGCTTTGGCTTTGTCAGAAATCATGATCGCCACTCCTGTTTTCTTTTTCTCAGTTGAAGACCAAAAGATTTTGCTCCATCCCTTGACCTTAAACTTGTGTATGTCCACCTGCCTCATATGTGTTTTTTGTAGACAACATATGGTAGGATTTTGTTTTCTAATCCACTTTGCTATTTGCTTCCATTTTATGGGGGAGTTTATCCTATTCACATTAAGAGTTATAATTGTCGGTTGTGTATTCCCCAACATTTTGGTATCCTCTCCTAGTTCTACCCCTTCTTCTTACCCTATTTCCTTTTAAACCAATGGTTTGTTTTAAACCAGTCTCCCTTTTCCCCTCCCTTGATTTACTTCCCTTTCCACCCCCTCCCTTGTTATTCCCCTATTTTTATTTTTTAAGGCCTAATGAATTCCCTCCCCCCTCTTCTTCCCTCCCTTTTTGTACCTCCCTACTTCCCTTGGTTTATCCCTTCTGACTTTCTCAGTAGGGTTTAATAGAATTCTATATCCCAATGGATTTAGCTACTCTTCCCCCTCAGGGTTAATTCCACTGAGAGTAAGGTTTAAATATTACCTCTTAATGATCTCTTCTTCTCCTTCTTATTATATTATTTATCCCCTTCTCTTCCCATGTCCTCTTTGTGTGTTATAGAATATCCCATTTTTCTCATTCATTCAAGTTTCTCTTGGTGCCATCTACTATCCAACTCCCCTCTTTTTTCCCCTGTATCATCTTAGACCATTTAGTAGTCCAACCTCTCCCTATAAACAATTCTTCTAATTACTATAATAGTGAATACAGTTTTAGAAAATTACATATAACATTTCTCTATATAGGAATATAAACAATTTGATCTTATTGAAGCCCTTAAAAAGGCAAATTTAAAAATAAGAGTTTTCTTTCTTTCCCCCTCTTTTTTTATTTACCTATTCACGTTTCTCTTGGTTTTTGTGGTTCGATATCTAACTTTCCATTCAGTCCTGGTCTTTTCTGTGCAAATACTTGGAAATCTTCTATATTGTTGAATGCCCATACTTTCCCTGGAAGTATATAGTCAGTTTTGATGAGTAGGTGATCCTTGGTTGTAGACCCAGTTCTCTTGCCTTTCTGAATATCATATTCCAAGCCTTGCAGTCTTGTTGTGTGGAGGGTGCCATATCCTGTGTGATCCTGATTGGTGGTCCTTGACATCTGAATTGTCTCTTTCTGGCTTCTTGTAAGATTTTTTCTTTTACTTGGCAGCTCTTGAATTTGGCTACTTTTTTCCTGGGGGTTGTCTTTTCAGGGTTTAGTGTAGAGGGTGATCTATGGATCCTTTCAATGTCTATATTGTCCTCTTGTTGTAGAACTTCAGGGCAGTTTTGCTAAATAATTTCTTTTAGTGTGGAGTTCAAATTTCTATTAATTTCTGCTTTTTCAGGAAGACCAATGATTTTCAAATTGCCTCTGCTAGACTTGTTTTCTGGATCTGTTAATTTCTCAGTAAGATATTTCATGTTTCCTTCTATTTTATCAGTCTTTTGACTTTGATTTATTTGTTCTTGCTGTCTTGAGAGATCATTGGCTTCTACTTGCCCAATTCTTGTCTTTTGAGACTGGTTTTCAGCTATAATCTTTTGGTTTTCCTTTTCAATCTGGTCTGTTTGGTTCTTCAAGGCTTCCAACTATTCATTTCTGGTCTTCAATTTGCTTATCAATTTATTTGATTTCTGAGCCTCACTTTCCAAATGTGAAATTCTGCCTTTTAAACTGTTATTTTCTTGCCAGATCCCTTCCATCTTTCTCATAATCTCAGATTTGAACTCTTCAAGAGCTTGCGACCAGTTTTCATTTTTTTCAGAAGATTTGGATATGATTACTTGTTTGTTCTCCTCTGCTGTTTGCTCTGTTGTCTGGGTTTTTTCTGTGTAAAAGTTGTTGAGTGTTAAAGATTTCTTCTTGATCTTTCCCTTCTGGGGTTCTTGTGTCTGGCTTGCCATTGTTAGCCCAGTGCTCTCTCAGATTTGTCCTCACACCCAGGATCTGTCTGAGCTCTTTAGGTTCCTGAGGTCTCAGGTCTAGTTGATCTCAGGGTCTAGCCTCCTGGTGGTCCCCTTGCTTGTTCCTCTGCCCGAAGCTCCTTTAACAGTCTCAGGGTGCTGCTTTCACAATCATGCACCCCTCTTCGCTGGGTCCCTACGCAAGGTCCATGCCTGTCCTCAGGATCCACATCTGTACCTGTGTCTGAGCCTGTGCTCAAGGTCTGTGTTCCAAGTCCACACTTTCTTTGGCCTCTTGGGGTCTTAAGTCTTGCTGCTCTTAGGATCATGCCCTGTTGATTCCAGGTAGCTGCCAAGGACTTAATGGATGCCCCAAACTTGCTCTAACTCTTGTGCCCTGGCTTTTGCCCTGTAGATGGTGTGGTGTTGCCCAGCTCATGTTTTATTGAGAGCTATCTCATCCCCTTATAACATGGAGATTCCCTGATCCCACCTACCTTCAACACTGACCCTTTTGTGGGGTCCCTTCATTCATCTGGATTTGTTTTTATGTCCTCTTGAGGAGTCCTATCTGTGTGGGTTAGGAGAGGTTATGCAGCTGCTTTTTACTCTGCTGCCATTTTAACCCAGAATCTCCTGATCATCTCAGTTCTTTCCTCTTTCATACCTCCCTCCACCTATGTGAAGGCAAGCAATATAGCAATCACCCATGTGAAATCATGCAAAACAGTTCTATCTTAAACATATTTCTTAAAAATCAAGAAAAAGTGATAAAATTATACTTCAATTTGCACCCAGAGTTCAACAGTTTTTTTCTTTGCCTTGGAGATAAATAGCTTTTTTAAAATTATAAGTATTTTGAAATTGTCTTGGATCATTTTATTGATCAGACTACTTAAATTTTCACTGTTATTAGTATTGCATTACTGTACTTAATTATATCCCAGTTTTTCTTACTTCTCTCAGCCTAAAGGATAATGGTTGGACAAAAGGATGTCAGACAATTGTTCAGAAATATTATAGGAGACCACTTATAGCTACTGGGTGTAAGTGGTGATAATTTGCATATCAATTGCTCATAAGTACTTCTGGATCCCAATTCCAAGGTAGAGATAAGCACATGTAATAGGTTACAAGAGAGGAGGGTCCATAAATAGTTTCCTTTTTTCCCTGAATATTTCCAGGGACAAGATGAGTTCTAATGATGGGAGCATTATAATAGCAACTTGGAATCTCTGAAAATTTACAAATCCTCAGAAGTAGCTTTGCTAGCAGTAGTGTAAAAAAAGGCTAAGGGTTAGCACAAGGCTTCCAATTCCCAAATGAAGATAACCCATTTTTAAGATGCAGTCCAAAGTGAATAAATGTGCTGGGAACATGAAGTAATGATCAAAAAAATAGAACATGACTGTAAGAAATTAGTACAGTGGCAGAGAAGACTAAATATAAACTTAGAAGGCAATGTGAACTAGACATAAGGAAAGCCACAAATAAAAATGTCAACTGGATAGAAGACAAATGAAAATTTCTGGAAGAATTAAAGAAAGAAATATTAGTGGTAGAGGGAAAATTATGGAAATGAATGAGAGCAAATCATGAAAAGAGAATTAATAGCTTGTTAAAAGAGGCACCAAATATACTTAAGAAAATAACATCTTATAAACAGAATTGATTTAATGGTAAAAAAACAAGGCACAACAATTCCCTAAGAAAAGATCTCTTTTAAGATCATAAGGAAAAAGACTTGTACAAAAATATTTATAGCACACTCTTTGTGGTGGAAAAAAATTAGAAAACAAAAGCATTCTCTTCAATTGGGCAATAACTGAACAAATTGGGGTATCTGTTGGTGATGAAATACTATTGTACTCAAAGGAATAATGAACTGGAGAAATTCCATGTGAACTGTAATGACCTATAGGAATTGATGCAGAGTGAAAGAAGCAGAACCAGGAGAACATTATACACAAAGACTGATAACACTGTGGTATAATCGAATGTAATGGACTTATCCACTAGCAGGAATGCAATGATCCAGGACAATTCTGAGAGACTTATGAGAAAGAACAGTATCCACATTCAGAGGAAGTACTGTGGGAATAGAAACAGAGAAGAAAAATGACTGCTTGATCACATGGGTTGATGGGGATATGATTGGTGATATTTACTCTAAACTATCACCTTAGTGCAAATATCAATAATATGGAAATAGATCTTGATCAACGAAACTTGTAAAATCCAGTGGAACTGCAAATTGGCTTCAGGAGTGGTTGGGAGGAAGGGAGAGAAGGAACATGAATCTTGTAATCATGGAAGAATATTCTAAATTAATTAATTAAATGAAATTTTCCACATAAAAAAAGATCTCTTTTAAAAGAAGAATAGAAACAAAAAAGTGAAAGCAGAATAGGTCAAATTAAAAAAAGGTACATAGCCTCACTGAAGAAAATAATTATTAAAATTAGAATTGGTCAATTAGACATTAATGACTTCATGAGATTCAAGAAACAATAACAACCAAGTGAAAAATTGTTTAAAAAAACCCCACTGACTTGAGAAATCCATCAAAAAGATAATTTTAAAATTATCTAACTGAAAGTAATGATCAAAGAAATAGCCTAGACAGCACATTTCAAGAAAATATCAGAGGGATATGTCCTGAATCTATATTCCCCAGAAAATAATATAGAAATTGAAAAACACAAACAAAACAAAACAAAAAAAATTGATCACCTTATCAAATATCTCAAAACAAAAACTCTCCATAATATTACAGCCAAATTCCAGAGCTCCAAGGTGAAAGATGAAATACAGTAAGTAGCCAGAAATAAACAATTTAGGGTGTGGGAGGAAAGGAGAGAGTCTGGAACTAAAAGTTAAAAAGAAACAAATATTAAAATAAGTAATTAAAAATTAAAAAAAAATTTATAAAGGAATATTTTTTCTCAGAGAGTTTTTGTACCTCTCTGTACATTTAGTCAATAATCAATTCTGATTTTTAAGAAAGTTATTTTCATCAGTGATATTTTGTTGTGTTATGGTAAATATAAGGTAAACTGAGGCACAAAACTCCAAGAATGATCAATTTATTTAGTAAAGATAAATTTTAAAAAATCCTAGCTTCCTCTAGAAGATCCCAAATGAGGCTGACTACTCTCTTATAATTTTGAGGATTAAGCAAAGAAAAGGAAGCATTGATTACAAAGTCTAATAATGGAAAATAATATGATTTGATATAGAACACAAATGTAGGGCTGGCAACAACTTCTTCTGTCTTATTGCTATAGAAAACTCATTGGTTGAGTACATCTGTAAGGTTAGCCTAAAGTTCCTTGAAGGTCAGTGTACATTTCAGAAATAACAGAATACCTGGTGTCAACCTGGATTTTGCAAGGTTTGTTAGTAAGATATCAAATCTTCCTTCATTGTACATGGGCAGTAAGAAGTATAGAAAGAATTTATTTCTTGAATTAAGGAAATGTATAGGACAATTTAGTTCAGAGAAGAAAATTGACATTATGAACTTTACTCAGAGAAAAAGAAACATGGTTTAGGAAATTTTACAAAATATGTGGAGGTGATAGAGAATAGAATCAATTAAAGAATAAAATCAGAATTAATTTGATTTACTCATAACACCTTTTTCCAATTGGCCAATTCTGTTATTTTAAATTTTATTTTTTCAGTATTTTTGGTGCTTTTTTTTATCAAGCTGTTAATTGTATTTTCATAATTTTCTTTCCTTACTCCCATTTCTTTACCCATTTTTTTCTCTAACAGTTTTCTAAATATGTTTTTAACTCTTTAAGAATTCCTTTTGATCTTCTGGCAAATTAATGCTTTTTTCCCCTTTGAGGCTTTAATGTTTCTTGGAGGAGAATGTTAGAAGAGGTCTACTGAATGTTTCTTCCCTGCCATTTTGACTACATCCCCTGAAGTCCCAGAATTAAAGTTTCTTGAGACTATATACTATATTTCTTTCATATTATATTAATATTCCCAGCATTTAACACAGTACCTGTCACATTGTAAATATATTATGATTTTTTTTACTTGCTTTAGGTCTCAGAGAATCATTTGAATGTCACAGATAATTTTTAGGAAACAAAACAATCCACCAACCAATAAAAAATTATTTTTTTCTTTAAATACTAAGATAATTGATTTTTTAAACCCTTACCTTCCATTTTGGTGTCAATACTGTGTATTGGCTCCAAGGCAGAACAGTGGTAAGGGTAGGCAATGGGGGTCAAGTGACAGGTTGAGGGTCACACAGCTGGGAAGTGTCTGAAGTCAGATTTGAACCTAGAATCTAGGACCTCCTGTCTCTCAATCCACTGAGCTAACCAGCTGCCCCCCTAAGATAATTGATTTTTTTAAAGTCAAATGACAAACTACAAATTCTACAAGTGACCAGTAGAAATATCTTCAAATATAAAGGAAAGTATACCATATGGCAATAGTTCTATGTTTATATTTTTTAATCTGTTCAGAATGTAGATATTCAGCCCACTTTGCCTATATTTTCATCTCAGAATCTTTTGGTAACTCTTTGATTCTTCTTCCAATCCCAATATAAACTATTTGAGTCTCACAAACAATGCAAATCAGGTTCAGAGGATCTGAAATATTCTATCTTACATTCTTAAGGGAGATATTTTTCAATGAGACCAATGAAATTTGCTAAGTTTCCCTTAGCCCCATTTCCCTCTCCCTATTCTTCCAATCCTTGTAGGCACAATCTCATTACTAGTACACGGAATATAGTGACTGGGATTTCTCAATTCCCAGAACTGCTTTTGTGGGGAAACTGATCTAGTAGCATCATCATCAACTCTCCCTCTTCCTCCTCCTTCTTCTTGTTCTTCTCTCCCTCTCTCTCTCCTTCTATCCCTAATCCATTCATGTCTACTTTCCAATATCTCCCAGTTCAGTTCTTTTCAAAATGGAAATTGATTATCCAGCCCATACATTAACATAAGAAGTACCAACTTTCAGTTGTGACATAGAGTTGAATATTAATGGTTGACAGTTTCCCCATGAGATCATTGTAGATCCATAAATTTTTTACTGTACTGGACATATCACAATTTTGACTAATTTACATGGGGCCAAGAAGGGGTACATGTTTTCAGACTATTCCACTCTTTTGTATTTAAATATTAAATTTTGATTAATATTCTTTGCTTTTATTAATAATGTTTGCTTAATTTTGGACTATATTCTCTCTCCCTCATTATAACAAAAATATAAAGGAAAGTAAAGGAAAAAATGTGCAATGAATAATCCCCACTCATCAATTGAATCTAACAGTACATATTATGTTCTATATTTGTATTTCCTCCTTGATCATACTGCACTATATCTCTTCACCAAAGGTTACATAGGGGAAAATAATGTTTCTGGTAGGTGTAGGCTCAGATGAAATTTATCTTATTACCCAAATATAAAAAAACATTCTTAGTCCAACCCCATCATTTCACAGATGGAAAAAATGGAATCTAGTGAATTCATGCATCTAAAATCATGAAGATATGAAATAACAGAACAAGGATTAAAGTCTAGGCCTTCAGACTTCAGATCTTCACTTCAAGGTAGCCAGAAGAAGCTATTTGAAGTGTCTATAATGACTCAATCAGCATATGTACAACTTGAGTCACGTGTTAAATTATGTACAGTGATTATGTACTAACTGAGTGAGTTAACAAATTCCATCTGCTCAGAAAAAGAAAAAAAATGATGAAATAATTTAAATCACTTGGGTCTTACTTCGGAAATTAATCTGTTCCATTATATCAAGCCCATTTTGATTTCTAAAAGTTTTAATAATTCTTTGTACAATTATCTAGAAACTCCAGTAATGCACTGCCTAATATTTGATTATGCATAATTACCAATAATTTAAAATGAAAGTGTTTAATAAAGCATTTAATTTTAACAGGTGTTAGTCACATTAAAAATGTATTGAATTAGAAAATAAATTATTTACATAAAAAGCTTGGGTGGTTCCTGTTGTACCTATTATACATAGACACACCTAAATATTCAATAATAATTTACTTCTAGAAATATCCCTCCAGAACTATATATAAATATATCCAAATACCTTAATGACTATAAGTCACAGAGATGATTTGTGTTAAGCAAGAATTGTCTATGGAAAATTGGAAATGGAAGTGAGAACCCAGTTGCTTAGAATTTTGGAATTGTACAATAAGAATCTCTTTCATATTTTTAAGAAGGCAGCTAGATTATTTAAAATGTGTATAAATAGTACAAATACAAAAAGTTATTAAGAACTTATTGTTCATGGAACCTTGAGGTAAATCTTAGGAGATATATGAAATTTAAATTAGAAAGAGTTTGTCCTGATTTTAGAGTAATAGTTAAGCAAAAAGACAATATTACATAAGTTCTTTTTATTGGAAAAGATTTAATTTCATACAAGCAATAAATGTGGAATTTTTCAAATAAAGTTGATTTTATTTCTTTATTACATCACATACTAGCACTCTGGATGTTTTTATAATGTAAGATAGAATTCCCATAGACAGGATAACTAACTGTGACTTTTGGTAACCTTGTCAACTACTTAAATCTCAGTTTCCTCTATTACAAAAGTTCTTCAAGGTTTGGATAAGATGGTCTCTGAGTGTTCTAAAAATTTTATATCTATAATTAAATTATCTGAAATAGTTATGCAGATAGTTACATAGAAATAGAAAGATTTTTAACACTAACATGAATATTATATATGTATATATGTATCTGATATATCTCTATCATGTTGAATACATACATATCAATATATTTCATATATAATGTATTCATATATATGTATCTATTTGTATTTTGATATAAGGATATTACATATAGGTGTCTATATACACACAGAGAGAAGATTTTCATAATAGAAAATCTTTCAGAATTTTCAAATATAGAATGAATGAAGAAAAATATTTTTAAAATTCATATAGCACTAAGCATTAAGGATTCAAATACAAAAGGGAAAAAGTCCTGCCCTCCAGAAACTTTCATTCCTGGGGGTAAAACAAAATATAGTAAATGGTGGCCATGGAACAGTGTATCAGCCCGGAGATTCACCAGAATGGAGAATGGAGTTAGAAGGGAATTGATTAATATCTGCTCTTGTCATAAACAGTGATTAGGTGAGAGAATTATTGTACTAGTGGAAGAGATGAGGACTTAGGAGATAACCTCCACTTGGGACTAGGAACAGATTTCAGAATTTGCATTCAAACTGATGTGTGTGACATGAAAACTTGGTAGAGTTCAGGGGGCAGCTGGGTAGCTCAGTGGAGTGAGAGTCAGGCCTAGAGACAGGAGGTCCTGGGTTCAAACCTGGCCTCAGCCACTTCCCAGCTGTGTGACCCTGGGCAAGTCACTTGACCCCCATTGCCCACCCTTACCAATCTTCCACCTATGAGACAATACACCGAAGTACAAGGGTTT